>NW_027473982.1:0-108074 GCF_050947335.1 Megachile rotundata | reverse complement strand
TTATGCTTATATGATCGATAGAACGAGAATTACTATACTCACTACTCTTAGTATTATCAATCTAACTCATATTATTAGCCATATTATGCTTATATGATCGATAGAACGACAATTACTATACTTATTACTCTTATTATTATCAATCTAACTCATATTATTAGCCATATTATGCTTATATGATCGATAGAACGACAATTACTATACTCACTACTCTTAGTATTATCAATCTAACTCGTATTATTAGCCATATTATGCTTATATGTTCGATTAGAACGACAAATACTATACTTATTACTCTTATTATTATCAATCTAACTCATATTATTAGCCATATTATGCTTATATGATCGATAGAACGACAATTACTATACTCACTACTCTTAGTATTATCAATCTAACTCATATTATTAGCCATATTATGCTTATATTATCGATAGAACGACAATTACTATACTTATTACTGTTATTATTATCAATCTAACTCATATTATTAGCGATATTATGCTTATATGATCGATAGAATGAGAATTACTATACTCACTACTCTTAGTATTATCACTCTGACTCATATTCTTAACCATATTATGCCGATATGATCGACAGAACTACAATTACTATACTCATTACTCTTATTATTATCAATCTAACTCATATTATTAGCCATATTATGCTTATATGATCGATAGAATGAGAATTACTATACTGACCACTCTTAGTATCATCACCTCTAACTCATATTATTAGCCTTATTATGCTTATATGATCCATAGAACGACAATTACCGTAGTTATTACTCTTATTATTATCAATCTAACTCATATTATTAGCCATATTATGCTTATATGATCGATAGAACGAGAATTACTATACTCACTACTCTTAGTATTATCAATGTAACTCATATTATTAGCCATATTATGGTTATATTATCGATAGAACGACAATTACTATACTTATTGCTCTTATTATTATCAATATAACTCATATTATTAGCTATATTATGCTAATATGATCGACAGACCGACAATTACTATACTTATTACACTCACTATTATCAATCTAACTCTATTATTAGCCATATTATGCTTATGTGATCGATAGAACGACAATTACTATACTTATTACTCTTATTATTATCAATCTAACTCATATTATTAGCCATATTATGCTTGAATGATCGATAGAACGACAATGACTATACACATTACTCTTATTATTATCAATCTGACTCATATTTTTAGCCATATTATGCAGATATGATCGATAGAACTACAATTACTATACTCATTACTCTTATTATTATCAATCTAACTCATGTTATTAGCCATATTATGCTTATATGATCGATAGAACGACAATTACTATACTTAATACTCTTATTATTATCCAATCTAACTCATATTATTAGCCATATTATGCTTATATGATCGATAGAACGACAATTACTATAATCATTACACTCACTATTATCAATCTAACACATATTGTTAACGATATTATGCAGATATGATCGATAGAACGACAATTACTATACTTATTACTCTTATTATTATCAATCTGACACATATTATTAGCCATATTATGCTTATATGATCGATAGAACGACGATTACTATACTTATTACTGTTATTATTATCAATCTGACTCATATTATTACCCATATTATGCTTAAATGATCGATAGAACGACAATTACTATACTTATTACTGTTATTATTATCAATCTAACTCATATTATTAGCCATATTATGCTTAAATGATCGATAGATCTACAATTACTATACTCATTACTCTTATTATTATCAATCTAACTCATATTATTAGCCATATTATGCTTATATGATCGATAGAACGAGAATTACTATACTCACTACTCTTAGTATTATCAATCTAACTCATATTATTAGCCATATTATGCTTATATGATCGACAGAACGACAATTACTATACTTATTACTCTTATTATTATCAATCTAACTCATAATTATTAGCCATATTATGCTCATATGATCGATAGAACGAGAACTACTATACTCACTACTCTTAGTATTATCAATCTAACTCATATTATTAGCCATATTAGCTTATATTATCGATAGAACGACAATTACTATACTTATTACTGTTATTATTATCAATCTGACCCATATTATTACCCATATTATGCTTAAATGATCGATAGAACGACAATTACTATACTTATTACTGTTATTATTATCAATCTAACTCATATTATTAGCCATATTATGCTTAAATGATCGATAGATCTACAATTACTATACTCATTACTCTTATTATTATCAATCTAACTCATATTTATTAGCCATATTATGCTTATATGATCGATAGAACGATAATTACTATACTCACTACTCTTAGTATTATCAATCTAACTCATATTATTAGCCTTATTATGCTTATATGATCGAGTAGAACGAGAATTACTATACTCACTACTCTTAGTATTATCAATCTAACTCATACTATTAGCCATATTATGCTTAAATGATCGATAGATCTACAATTATTATACTCATTACTCTTATTATTATCAATCTAACTCGTATATTAGCCATATTATGCTTACATGATCGATAGAACGACAAATACTATACTTATTACTCTTATTATTATCAATCTAACTCATATTACTAGCCATATTATGCTTATATGATCGATAGAATGAGAATTACTGTACTCACTACTCTTAGTATTATCACTCCAACTCATATTATTAGCCATATTATGCTTATATGATCGAGAGAACGACAATTACTATACTTATTACTCTTATTATTATCAATCTAACTCATATTATTAGCCATATTATGCTTATATGATCGATAGAACGAGAATTACTATACTCACTACTCTTAGTATTATCAATCTAACTCATATTATTAGCCATATTATGGTTATATTATCGATAGAACGACAATGACTATACTTATTACTGTTATTATTATCAATCTAACTCATATTATTAGCCATATTATGCTTAAATGATCGATAGAACTACAATTACTATACTCATTACTCTTATTATTATCAATCTAACTCATATTATTAGCCATATTATGCTTATATGATCGATAGAACGAGAATTACTATACTCACTACTCTTAGTATTATCAATCTAACTCATATTATTAGCCATATTATGCTTATATGGTCGATAGAACGACAATTACTATACTTATTACTCTTATTATTATCAATGTAACTCATATCATTAGCCATATTATGCTTATATGATCGATAGAACGACAATTACTATACTCACTACTCTTAGTATTATCAATCTAACTCGTATTATTAGCCATATTATGCTTATATGATCGATAGAACGACAAATACTATACTTATTACTCTTATTATTATCAATCTAACTCATATTATTAGCCATATTGTGCTTATATGATCGATAGAACGACAATTACTATACTCACTACTCTTAGTATTATCAATCTAACTCATATTATTAGCCATATTATGCTTATATTATCGATAGAACGACAATTACTATACTTATTACTGTTATTATTATCAATCTAACTCATATTATTAGCGATATTATGCTTATATGATCGATAGAATGAGAATTACTATACTCACTACTCTTAGTATTATCACTCTGACTCATATTCTTAACCATATTATGCCGATATGATCGACAGAACTACAATTACTATACTCATTACTCTTATTATTATCAATCTAACTCATATTATTAGCCATATTATGCTTATATGATCGATAGAATGAGAATTACTATACTCGTCACTCTTAGTATCATCACTCTAACTCATATTATTAGCCTTATTATGCTTATATGATCCATAGAACGACAATTACCGTAGTTATTACTCTTATTATTATCAATCTAACTCATATTACTAGCCATATTATGCTTATATGATCGATAGAATGAGAATTACTGTAGTCACTACTCTTAGTATTATCACTCCAACTCATATTATTAGCCATATTATGCTTATATGATCGAGAGAACGACAATTACTATACTTATTACTCTTATTATTATCAATCTAACTCATATTATTAGCCATATTATGCTTATATGATCGATAGAACGACAATTACTATACTCACTACTCTTAGTATTATCAATCTAACTCATATTATTAGCCATATTATGCTTATATTATCGATAGAACGACAATTACTATACTTATTACTGTTATTATTATCAATCTAACTCATATTATTAGCCATATTATGCTTATATGATCGATAGAATGAGAATTACTATACTCACTACTCTTAGTATTATCACTCTGACTCATATTATTAACCATATTATGCCGATATGATCGACAGAACTACAATTACTATACTCATTACTCTTATTATTATCAATCTAACTCATATTATTAGCCATCTTATGCTTATATGATCGATAGAATGAGAATTACTATACTGACCACTCTTAGTATCATCACTCTAACTCATATTATTAGCCTTATTATGCTTATATGATCCATAGAACGACAATTACCGTAGTTATTACTCTTATTATTATCAATCTAACTCATATTATTAGCCATATTATGCTTATATGATCGATAGAACGAGAATTACTATCCTCACTACTCTTAGTATTATCAATGTAACTCATATTATTAGCCATATTATGGTTATATTATCGATAGAACGACAATTACTATACTTATTGCTCTTATTATTATCAATATAACTCATATTATTAGCTATATTATGCTAATATGATCGACAGACCGACAATTACTATACTTATTACACTCACTATTATCAATCTAACTCATATTATTAGCCATATTATGCTTATGTGATCGATAGAACGACAATTACTATACTTATTACTCTTATTATTATCAATCTAACTCATATTATTAGCCATATTATGCTTGAATGATCGATAGAACGACAATTACTATACACATTACTCTTATTATTATCAATCTGACTCATATTTTTAGCCATATTATGCAGATATGATCGATAGAACTACAATTACTATACTCATTACTCTTATTATTATCAATCTAACTCATGTTATTAGCCATATTATGCTTATATGATCGATAGAACGACAATTACTATACTTAATACTCTTATTATTATCAATCTAACTCATATTATTAGCCATATTATGCTTATATGATCGATAGAACGACAATTACTATAATCATTACACTCACTATTATCAATCTAACACATATTGTTAACGATATTATGCAGATATGATCGATAGAACGACAATTACTATACTTATTACTCTTATTATTATCAATCTGACACATATTATTAGCCATATTATGCTTATATGATCGATAGAACGACGATTACTATACTTATTACTGTTATTATTATCAATCTGACTCATATTATTACCCATATTATGCTTAAATGATCGATAGAACGACAATTACTATACTTATTACTGTTATTATTATCAATCTAACTCATATTATTAGCCATATTATGCTTAAATGATCGATAGATCTACAATTACTATACTCATTACTCTTATTATTATCAATCTAACTCATATTATAAGCCATATTATGCTTATATGATCGATAGAACGAGAATTACTATACTCACTACTCTTAGTATTATCAATCTAACTCATATTATTAGCCATATTATGCTTATATGATCGACAGAACGACAATTACTATACTTATTACTCTTATTATTATCAATCTAACTCATATTATTAGCCATATTATGCTCATATGATCGATAGAACGAGAACTACTATACTCACTACTCTTAGTATTATCAATCTAACTCATATTATTAGCCATATTAGCTTATATTATCGATAGAACGACAATTACTATACTTATTACTGTTATTATTATCAATCTGACCCATATTATTACCCATATTATGCTTAAATGATCGATAGAACGACAATTACTATACTTATTACTGTTATTATTATCAATCTAACTCATATTATTAGCCATATTATGCTTAAATGATCGATAGATCTACAATTACTATACTCATTACTCTTATTATTATCAATCTAACTCATATTATTAGCCATATTATGCTTATATGATCGATAGAACGATAATTACTATACTCACTACTCTTAGTATTATCAATCTAACTCATATTATTAGCCTTATTATGCTTATATGATCGATAGAACGAGAATTACTATACTCACTACTCTTAGTATTATCAATCTAACTCATACTATTAGCCATATTATGCTTAAATGATCGATAGATCTACAATTACTATACTCATTACTCTTATTATTATCAATCTAACTCGTATTATTAGCCATATTATGCTTACATGATCGATAGAACGACAAATACTATACTTATTACTCTTATTATTATCAATCTAACTCATATTACTAGCCATATTATGCTTATATGAACGATAGAATGAGAATTACTGTACTCACTACTCTTAATATTATCACTCCAACTCATATTATTAGCCATATTATGCTTATATGATCGAGAGAACGACAATTACTATACTTATTACTCTTATTATTATCAATCTAACTCATATTATTAGCCATATTATGCTTATATGATCGATAGAACGAGAATTACTATACTCACTACTCTTAGTATTATCAATCTAACTCATATTATTAGCCATATTATGGTTATATTATCGATAGAACGACAATGACTATACTTATTACTGTTATTATTATCAATCTAACTCATATTATTAGCCATATTATGCTTAAATGATCGATAGAACTACAATTACTATACTCATTACCCTTATTATTATCAATCTAACTCATATTATTAGCCATATTATGCTTATATGATCGATAGAACGAGAATTACTATACTCACTACTCTTAGTATTATCAATCTAACTCATATTATTAGCCATATTATGCTTATATGGTCGATAGAACGACAATTACTATACTTATTACTCTTATTATTATCAATGTAACTCATATTATTAGCCATATTATGCTTATATGATCGATAGAACGACAATTACTATACTCACTACTCTTAGTATTATCAATCTAACTCGTATTATTAGCCATATTATGCTTATATGATCGATAGAACGACAAATACTTATACTTATTACTCTTATTATTATCAATCTAACTCATATTATTAGCCATATTATGCTTATATGATCGATAGAACGACAATTACTATACTCACTACTCTTAGTATTATCAATCTAACTCATATTATTAGCCATATTATGCTTATATTATCGATAGAACGACAATTACTATACTTATTACTGTTATTATTATCAATCTAACTCATATTATTAGCGATATTATGCTTATATGATCGATAGAATGAGAATTACTATACTCACTACTCTTAGTATTATCACTCTGACTCATATTCTTAACCATATTATGCCGATATGATCGACAGAACTACAATTACTATACTCATTACTCTTATTATTATCAATCTAACTCATATTATTAGCCATATTATGCTTATATGATCGATAGAATGAGAATTACTATACTCGTCACTCTTAGTATCATCACTCTAACTCATATTATTAGCCTTATTATGCTTATATGATCCATAGAACGACAATTACCGTAGTTATTACTCTTATTATTATCAATCTAACTCATATTACTAGCCATATTATGCTTATATGATCGATAGAATGAGAATTACTGTAGTCACTACTCTTAGTATTATCACTCCAACTCATATTATTAGCCATATTATGCTTATATGATCGAGAGAACGACAATTACTATACTTATTACTCTTATTATTATCAATCTAACTCATATTATTAGCCATATTATGCTTATATGATCGATAGAACGACAATTACTATACTCACTACTCTTAGTATTATCAATCTAACTCATATTATTAGCCATATTATGCTTATATTATCGATAGAACGACAATTACTATACTTATTACTGTTATTATTATCAATCTAACTCATATTATTAGCCATATTATGCTTATATGATCGATAGAATGAGAATTACTATACTCACTACTCTTAGTATTATCACTCTGACTCATATTATTAACCATATTATGCCGATATGATCGACAGAACTACAATTACTATACTCATTACTCTTATTATTATCAATCTAACTCATATTATTAGCCATATTATGCTTATATGATCGATAGAATGAGAATTACTATACTGACCACTCTTAGTATCATCACTCTAACTCATATTATTAGCCTTATTATGCTTATATGATCCATAGAACGACAATTACCGTAGTTATTACTCTTATTATTATCAATCTAACTCATATTATTAGCCATATTATGCTTATATGATCGATAGAACGAGAATTACTATACTCACTACTCTTAGTATTATCAATGTAACTCATATTATTAGCCATATTATGGTTATATTATCGATAGAACGACAATTACTATACTTATTGCTCTATTATTATCAATATAACTCATATTATTAGCTATATTATGCTAATATGATCGACAGACCGACAATTACTATACTTATTACACTCACTATTATCAATCTAACTCATATTATTAGCCATATTATGCTTATGTGATCGATAGAACGACAATTACTATACTTATTACTCTTATTATTATCAATCTAACTCATATTATTAGCCATATTATGCTTGAATGATCGATAGAACGACAATTACTATACACATTACTCTTATTATTATCAATCTGACTCATATTTTTAGCCATATTATGCAGATATGATCGATAGAACTACAATTACTATACTCATTACTCTTATTATTATCAATCTAACTCATGTTATTAGCCATATTATGCTTATATGATCGATAGAACGACAATTACTATACTTAATACTCTTATTATTATCAATCTAACTCATATTATTAGCCATATTATGCTTATATGATCGATAGAACGACAATTACTATAATCATTACACTCACTATTATCAATCTAACACATATTGTTAACGATATTATGCAGATATGATCGATAGAACGACAATTACTATACTTATTACTGTTATTATTATCAATCTAACTCATATTATTAGCCATATTATGCTTAAATGATCGATAGATCTACAATTACTATACTCATTACTCTTATTATTATCAATCTAACTCATATTATAAGCCATATTATGCTTATATGATCGATAGAACGAGAATTACTATACTCACTACTCTTAGTATTATCAATCTAACTCATATTATTAGCCATATTATGCTTATATGATCGACAGAACGACAATTACTATACTTATTACTCTTATTATTATCAATCTAACTCATATTATTAGCCATATTATGCTCATATGATCGATAGAACGAGAACTACTATACTCACTACTCTTAGTATTATCAATCTAACTCATATTATTAGCCATATTAGCTTATATTATCGATAGAACGACAATTACTCTACTTATTACTGTTATTATTATCAATCTGACCCATATTATTACCCATATTATGCTTAAATGATCGATAGAACGACAATTACTATACTTATTACTGTTATTATTATCAATCTAACTCATATTATTAGCCATATTATGCTTAAATGATCGATAGATCTACAATTACTATACTCATTACTCTTATTATTATCAATCTAACTCATGTTATTAGCCATATTATGCTTATATGATCGAGGAGAACGACAATTACTATACTTATTACTCTTATTATTATCAATCTAACTCATATTATTAGCCATATTATGCTTATATGATCGATAGAACGACAATTACTATACTCACTACACTTAGTATTATCAATCTAACTCATATTATTAGCCATATTATGCTTATATTATCGATAGAACGACAATTACTATACTTATTACTGTTATTATTATCAATCTAACTCATATTATTAGCCATATTATGCTTATATGATCGATAGAATGAGAATTACTATACTCACTACTCTTAGTATTATCACTCTGACTCATATTATTAACCATATTATGCCGATATGATCGACAGAACTACAATTACTATACTCATTACTCTTATTATTATCAATCTAACTCATATTATTAGCCATATTATGCTTATATGATCGATAGAATGAGAATTACTATACTCACCACTCTTAGTATCATCACTCTAACTCATATTATTAGCCTTATTATGCTTATATGATCCATAGAACGACAATTACCGTAGTTATTACTCTTATTATTATCAATCTAACTCATATTATTAGCCATATTATGCTTATATGATCGATAGAACGAGAATTACTATACTCACTACTCTTAGTATTATCAATGTAACTCATATTATTAGCCATATTATGGTTATATTATCGATAGAACGACAATTACTATACTTATTGCTCTTATTATTATCAATATAACTCATATTATTAGCTATATTATGCTAATATGATCGACAGACCGACAATTACTATACTTATTACACTCACTATTATCAATCTAACTCATATTATTAGCCATATTATGCTTATGTGATCGATAGAACGACAATTACTATACTTATTACTCTTATTATTATCAATCTAACTCATATTATTAGCCATATTATGCTTGAATGATCGATAGAACGACAATTACTATACACATTACTCTTATTATTATCAATCTGACTCATATTTTTAGCCATATTATGCAGATATGATCGATAGAACTACAATTACTATACTCATTACTCTTATTATTATCAATCTAACTCATGTTATTAGCCATATTATGCTTATATGATCGATAGAACGACGATTACTATACTTATTACTGTTATTATTATCAATCTGACTCATATTATTACCCATATTATGCTTAAATGATCGATAGAACGACAATTACTATACTTATTACTGTTATTATTATCAATCTAACTCATATTATTAGCCATATTATGCTTATATGATCGATAGAACGAGAATTACTATACTCACTACTCTTAGTATTATCAATCCAACTCATATTATTAGCCATATTATGCTTATATGATCGATAGAACTACAATTACTATACTTATTACTCTTATTATTATCAATCTAACTCATATTATTAGCCATATTATGCTTATATGATCGATAGAACGACAAATACTATACTTATTACTCTTATTATTATCTATCTAACTCATATTATTAGCCATATTATGCTTATATGATCGATAGAACGACAAATACTATACTTATTACTCTTATTATTATCAATCTAACTCATATTATTAGCCATATTATGCTTATATGATCGATAGAACGAGAATTACTATACTCACTACTCTTAGTATTATCAATCTAACTCATATTATTAGCCATATTATGATTATATTATCGATAGAACGACAATTACTATACTTATTACTGTTATTATTATCAATCTAACTCATATTATTAGGTATATTATGCTTAAATGATCGATAGAACGACAATTACTATACTTATTACTCTTATTATTATCAATCTAATTCATATTATTAGCCATATTATGCTTATATGATCGATAGAACGACAAATACTATACTTATTACTCTTATTATTATCAATCTAACTCATATTATTAGCCATATTATGCTTATATGATCGAGAGAACGACAATTACTATACTTATTACTCTTATTATTATCAATCTAACTCATATTATTAGCCATATTATGCTTATATGATCGATAGAACGAGCATTACTATACTCACTACTCTTAGTATTATCAATCTAACTCATATTATTAGCCATATTATGCTTATATGATCGATAGAACGACAATTACTATACTTATTACTCTTATTATTATCAATCTAACTCATATTATTAGCCATATTATGCTTATATGATCGATAGAACGACAATTACTATACTCACTACTCTTAGTATTATCAACCTAACTCGTATTATTAGCCATATTATGCTTATATGATCGATAGAACGACAAATACTATACTTATTACTCTTATTATTATCAATCTAACTCATATTATTAGCCATATTATGCTTATATGATCGATAGAACAACAATTACTATACTCACTACTCTTAGTATTATCAATCTAACTCATATTATTAGCCATATTATGCTTATATTATCGATAGAACGACAATTACTATACTTATTACTGTTATTATTATCAATCTAACTCATATTATTAGCGATATTATGCTTATATGATCGATAGAATGAGAATTACTATACTCACTACTCTTAGTATTATCACTCTGACTCATATTCTTAACCATATTATGCCGATATGATCGACAGAACTACAATTACTATACTCATTACTCTTATTATTATCAATCTAACTCATATTATTAGCCATATTATGCTTATATGATCGATAGAATGAGAATTACTATACTCGTCACTCTTAGTATCATCACTCTAACTCATATTATTAGCCTTATTATGCTTATATGATCCATAGAACGACAATTACCGTAGTTATTACTCTTATTATTATCAATCTAACTCATATTATTAGCCATATTATGCTTATATGATCGATAGAACGAGAATTACTATACTCACTACTCTTAGTATTATCAATGTAACTCATATTATTAGCCATATTATGCTTATATTATCGATAGAACGACAATTACTATACTTATTACTGTTATTATTATCAAACTAACTCATATTATTAGCCATATTATGCTTAAATGATCGATAGATCTACAATTACTATACTCATTACTCTTATTATTATCAATCTAACTCGTATTATTAGCCATATTATGCTTACATGATCGATAGAACGACAAATACTATACTTATTACTCTTATTATTATCAATCTAACTCATATTACTAGCCATATTATGCTTATATGATCGATAGAATGAGAATTACTGTACTCACTACTCTTAGTATTATCACTCCAACTCATATTATTAGCCATATTATGCTTATATGACCGAGAGAACGACAATTACTATACTTATTACTCTTATTATTATCAATCTAACTCATATTATTAGCCATATTATGCTTATATGATCGATAGAACGACAATTACTATACTCACTACTCTTAGTATTATCAATCTAACTCATATTATTAGCCATATTATGCTTATATTATCGATAGAACGACAATTACTATACTTATTACTGTTATTATTATCAATCTAACTCATATTATTAGCCATATTATGCTTATATGATCGATAGAATGAGAATTACTATACTCACTACTCTTAGTATTATCACTCTGACTCATATTATTAACCATATTATGCCGATATGATCGACAGAACTACAATTACTATACTCATTACTCTTATTATTATCAATCTAACTCATATTATTAGCCATATTATGCTTATATGATCGATAGAATGAGAATTACTATACTGACCACTCTTAGTATCATCACTCTAACTCATATTATTAGCCTTATTATGCTTATATGATCCATAGAACGACAATTACCGTAGTTATTACTCTTATTATTATCAATCTAACTCATATTATTAGCCATATTATGCTTATATGATCGATAGAACGAGAATTACTATACTCACTACTCTTAGTATTATCAATGTAACTCATATTATTAGCCATATTATGGTTATATTATCGATAGAACGACAATTACTATACTTATTGCTCTTATTATTATCAATATAACTCATATTATTAGCTATATTATGCTAATATGATCGACAGACCGACAATTACTATACTTATTACACTCACTATTATCAATCTAACTCATATTATTAGCCATATTATGCTTATGTGATCGATAGAACGACAATTACTATACTTATTACTCTTATTATTATCAATCTAACTCATATTGTTAGCCATATTATGCTTGAATGATCGATAGAACGACAATTACTATACACATTACTCTTATTATTATCAATCTGACTCATATTTTTAGCCATATTATGCAGATATGATCGATAGAACTACAATTACTATACTCATTACTCTTATTATTATCAATCTAACTCATGTTATTAGCCATATTATGCTTATATGATCGATAGAACGACAATTACTATACTTAATACTCTTATTATTATCAATCTAACTCATATTATTAGCCATATTATGCTTATATGATCGATAGAACGACAATTACTATAATCATTACACTCACTATTATCAATCTAACACATATTGTTAACGATATTATGCAGATATGATCGATAGAACGACAATTACTATACTTATTACTCTTATTATTATCAATCTGACACATATTATTAGCCATATTATGCTTATATGATCGATAGAACGACGATTACTATACTTATTACTGTTATTATTATCAATCTGACTCATATTATTACCCATATTATGCTTAAATGATCGATAGAACGACAATTACTATACTTATTACTGTTATTATTATCAATCTAACTCATATTATTAGCCATATTATGCTTAAATGATCGATAGATCTACAATTACTATACTCATTACTCTTATTATTATCAATCTAACTCATATTATTAGCCATATTATGCTTATATGATCGATAGAACGAGAATTACTATACTCACTACTCTTAGTATTATCACTCTAACTCATATTATTAGCCATATTATGCTTATATGATCGACAGAACGACAATTACTATACTTATTACTCTTATTATTATCAATCTAACTCATATTATTAGCCATATTATGCTCATATGATCGATAGAACGAGAACTACTATACTCACTACTCTTAGTATTATCAATCTAACTCATATTATTAGCCATATTAGCTTATATTATCGATAGAACGACAATTACTATACTTATTACTGTTATTATTATCAATCTGACCCATATTATTACCCATATTATGCTTAAATGATCGATAGAACGACAATTACTATACTTATTACTGTTATTATTATCAATCTAACTCATATTATTAGCCATATTATGCTTAAATGATCGATAGATCTACAATTACTATACTCATTACTCTTATTATTATCAATCTAACTCATATTATTAGCCATATTATGCTTATATGATCGATAGAACGATAATTACTATACTCACTACTCTTAGTATTATCAATCTAACTCATATTATTAGCCTTATTATGCTTATATGATCGATAGAACGAGAATTACTATACTCACTACTCTTAGTATTATCAATCTAACTCATACTATTAGCCATATTATGCTTAAATGATCGATAGATCTACAATTACTATACTCATTACTCTTATTATTATCAATCTAACTCATGTTATTAGCCATATTATGCTTATATGATCGATAGAACGACAATTACTATACTTAATACTCTTATTATTATCAATCTAACTCATATTATTAGCCATATTATGCTTATATGATCGATAGAACGACAATTACTATAATCATTACACTCACTATTATCAATCTAACACATATTGTTAACGATATTATGCAGATATGATCGATAGAACGACAATTACTATACTTATTACTCTTATTATTATCAATCTGACACATATTATTAGCCATATTATGCTTATATGATCGATAGAACGACGATTACTATACTTATTACTGTTATTATTATCAATCTGACTCATATTATTACCCATATTATGCTTAAATGATCGATAGAACGACAATTACTATACTTATTACTGTTATTATTATCAATCTAACTCATATTATTAGCCATATTATGCTTAAATGATCGATAGATCTACAATTACTATACTCATTACTCTTATTATTATCAATCTAACTCATATTATTAGCCATATTATGCTTATATGATCGATAGAACGAGAATTACTATACTCACTACTCTTAGTATTATCACTCTAACTCATATTATTAGCCATATTATGCTTATATGATCGACAGAACGACAATTACTATACTTATTACTCTTATTATTATCAATCTAACTCATATTATTAGCCATATTATGCTCATATGATCGATAGAACGAGAACTACTATACTCACTACTCTTAGTATTATCAATCTAACTCATATTATTAGCCATATTAGCTTATATTATCGATAGAACGACAATTACTATACTTATTACTGTTATTATTATCAATCTGACCCATATTATTACCCATATTATGCTTAAATGATCGATAGAACGACAATTACTATACTTATTACTGTTATTATTATCAATCTAACTCATATTATTAGCCATATTATGCTTAAATGATCGATAGATCTACAATTACTATACTCATTACTCTTATTATTATCAATCTAACTCATATTATTAGCCATATTATGCTTATATGATCGATAGAACGATAATTACTATACTCACTACTCTTAGTATTATCAATCTAACTCATATTATTAGCCTTATTATGGTTAAATGATCGATAGAACGAGAATTACTATACTCACTACTCTTAGTATTATCAATCTAACTCATACTATTAGCCATATTATGCTTAAATGATCGATAGATCTACAATTACTATACTCATTACTCTTATTATTATCAATCTAACTCGTATTATTAGCCATATTATGCTTACATGATCGATAGAACGACAAATACTATACTTATTACTCTTATTATTATCAATCTAACTCATATTACTAGCCATATTATGCTTATATGATCGATAGAATGAGAATTACTGTACTCACTACTCTTAGTATTATCACTCCAACTCATATTATTAGCCATATTATGCTTATATGATCGAGAGAACGACAATTACTATACTTATTACTCTTATTATTATCAATCTAACTCATATTATTAGCCATATTATGCTTATATGATCGATAGAACGAGAATTACTATACTCACTACTCTTAGTATTATCAATCTAACTCATATTATTAGCCATATTATGGTTATATTATCGATAGAACGACAATGACTATACTTATTACTGTTATTATTATCAATCTAACTCATATTATTAGCCATATTATGCTTAAATGATCGATAGATCTACAATTACTATACTCATTACTCTTATTATTATCAATCTAACTCATATTATTAGCCATATTATGCTTATATGATCGATAGAACGATAATTACTATACTCACTACTCTTAGTATTATCAATCTAACTCATATTATTAGCCTTATTATGCTTATATGATCGATAGAACGAGAATTACTATACTCACTACTCTTAGTATTATCAATCTAACTCATACTATTAGCCATATTATGCTTAAATGATCGATAGATCTACAATTACTATACTCATTACTCTTATTATTATCAATCTAACTCATGTTATTAGCCATATTATGCTTATATGATCGATAGAACGACAATTACTATACTTAATACTCTTATTATTATCAATCTAACTCATATTATTAGCCATATTATGCTTATATGATCGATAGAACGACAATTACTATAATCATTACACTCACTATTATCAATCTAACACATATTGTTAACGATATTATGCAGATATGATCGATAGAACGACAATTACTATACTTATTACTCTTATTATTATCAATCTGACACATATTATTAGCCATATTATGCTTATATGATCGATAGAACGACGATTACTATACTTATTACTGTTATTATTATCAATCTGACTCATATTATTACCCATATTATGCTTAAATGATCGATAGAACGACAATTACTATACTTATTACTGTTATTATTATCAATCTAACTCATATTATTAGCCATATTATGCTTAAATGATCGATAGATCTACAATTACTATACTCATTACTCTTATTATTATCAATCTAACTCATATTATTAGCCATATTATGCTTATATGATCGATAGAACGAGAATTACTATACTCACTACTCTTAGTATTATCACTCTAACTCATATTATTAGCCATATTATGCTTATATGATCGACAGAACGACAATTACTATACTTATTACTCTTATTATTATCAATCTAACTCATATTATTAGCCATATTATGCTCATATGATCGATAGAACGAGAACTACTATACTCACTACTCTTAGTATTATCAATCTAACTCATATTATTAGCCATATTAGCTTATATTATCGATAGAACGACAATTACTATACTTATTACTGTTATTATTATCAATCTGACCCATATTATTACCCATATTATGCTTAAATGATCGATAGAACGACAATTACTATACTTATTACTGTTATTATTATCAATCTAACTCATATTATTAGCCATATTATGCTTAAATGATCGATAGATCTACAATTACTATACTCATTACTCTTATTATTATCAATCTAACTCATATTATTAGCCATATTATGCTTATATGATCGATAGAACGATAATTACTATACTCACGACTCTTAGTATTATCAATCTAACTCATATTATTAGCCTTATTATGCTTAAATGATCGATAGAACGAGAATTACTATACTCACTACTCTTAGTATTATCAATCTAACTCATACTATTAGCCATATTATGCTTAAATGATCGATAGATCTACAATTACTATACTCATTACTCTTATTATTATCAATCTAACTCGTATTATTAGCCATATTATGCTTACATGATCGATAGAACGACAAATACTATACTTATTACTCTTATTATTATCAATCTAACTCATATTACTAGCCATATTATGCTTATATGATCGATAGAATGAGAATTACTGTACTCACTACTCTTAGTATTATCACTCCAACTCATATTATTAGCCATATTATGCTTATATGATCGAGAGAACGACAATTACTATACTTATTACTCTTATTATTATCAATCTAACTCATATTATTAGCCATATTATGCTTATATGATCGATAGAACGAGAATTACTATACTCACTACTCTTAGTATTATCAATCTAACTCATATTATTAGCCATATTATGGTTATATTATCGATAGAACGACAATGACTATACTTATTACTGTTATTATTATCAATCTAACTCATATTATTAGCCATATTATGCTTAAATGATCGATAGAACTACAATTACTATACTCATTACTCTTATTATTATCAATCTAACACATATTATTAGCCATATTATGCTTATATGATCGATAGAACGAGAATTACTATACTCACTACTCTTAGTATTATCAATCTAACTCATATTATTAGCCATATTATGCTTATATGGTCGATAGAACGACAATTACTATACTTATTACTCTTATTATTATCAATGTAACTCATATCATTAGCCATATTATGCTTATATGATCGATAGAACGACAATTACTATACTCACTACTCTTAGTATTATCAATCTAACTCGTATTATTAGCCATATTATGCTTATATGATCGATAGAACGACAAATACTATACTTATTACTCTTATTATTATCAATCTAACTCATATTATTAGCCATATTGTGCTTATATGATCGGTAGAACGACAATTACTATACTCACTACTCTTAGTATTATCAATCTAACTCATATTATTAGCCATATTATGCTTATATTATCGATAGAACGACAATTACTATACTTATTACTGTTATTATTATCAATCTAACTCATATTATTAGCGATATTATGCTTATATGATCGATAGAATGAGAATTACTATACTCACTACTCTTAGTATTATCACTCTGACTCATATTCTTAACCATATTATGCCGATATGATCGACAGAACTACAATTACTATACTCATTACTCTTATTATTATCAATCTAACTCATATTATTAGCCATATTATGCTTATATGATCGATAGAATGAGAATTACTATACTCGTCACTCTTAGTATCATCACTCTAACTCATATTATTAGCCTTATTATGCTTATATGATCCATAGAACGACAATTACCGTAGTTATTACTCTTATTATTATCAATCTAACTCATATTACTAGCCATATTATGCTTATATGATCGATAGAATGAGAATTACTATACTCACTACTCTTAGTATTATCACTCTGACTCATATTATTAACCATATTATGCCGATATGATCGACAGAACTACAATTACTATACTCATTACTCTTATTATTATCAATCTAACTCATATTATTAGCCATATTATGCTTATATGATCGATAGAATGAGAATTACTATACTGACCACTCTTAGTATCATCACTCTAACTCATATTATTAGCCTTATTATGCTTATATGATCCATAGAACGACAATTACCGTAGTTATTACTCTTATTATTATCAATCTAACTCATATTATTAGCCATATTATGCTTATATGATCGGTAGAACGTGAATTACTATCCTCACTACTCTTAGTATTATCAATGTAACTCATATTATTAGCCATATTATGGTTATATTATCGATAGAACGACAATTACTATACTTATTGCTCTTATTATTATCAATATAACTCATATTATTAGCTATATTATGCTAATATGATCGACAGACCGACAATTACTATACTTATTACACTCACTATTATCAATCTAACTCATATTATTAGCCATATTATGCTTATGTGATCGATAGAACGACAATTACTATACTTATTACTCTTATTATTATCAATCTAACTCATATTATTAGCCATATTATGCTTGAATGATCGATAGAACGACAATTACTATACACATTACTCTTATTATTATCAATCTGACTCATATTTTTAGCCATATTATGCAGATATGATCGATAGAACTACAATTACTATACTCATTACTCTTATTATTATCAATCTAACTCATGTTATTAGCCATATTATGCTTATATGATCGATAGAACGACAATTACTATACTTAATACTCTTATTATTATCAATCTAACTCATATTATTAGCCATATTATGCTTATATGATCGATAGAACGACAATTACTATAATCATTACACTCACTATTATCAATCTAACACATATTGTTAACGATATTATGCAGATATGATCGATAGAACGACAATTACTATACTTATTACTCTTATTATTATCAATCTGACACATATTATTAGCCATATTATGCTTATATGATCGATAGAACGACGATTACTATACTTATTACTGTTATTATTATCAATCTGACTCATATTATTACCCATATTATGCTTAAATGATCGATAGAACGACAATTACTATACTTATTACTGTTATTATTATCAATCTAACTCATATTATTAGCCATATTATGCTTAAATGATCGATAGATCTACAATTACTATACTCATTACTCTTATTATTATCAATCTAACTCATATTATAAGCCATATTATGCTTATATGATCGATAGAACGAGAATTACTATACTCACTACTCTTAGTATTATCAATCTAACTCATATTATTAGCCATATTATGCTTATATGATCGACAGAACGACAATTACTATACTTATTACTCTTATTATTATCAATCTAACTCATATTATTAGCCATATTATGCTCATATGATCGATAGAACGAGAACTACTATACTCACTACTCTTAGTATTATCAATCTAACTCATATTATTAGCCATATTAGCTTATATTATCGATAGAACGACAATTACTATACTTATTACTGTTATTATTATCAATCTGACCCATATTATTACCCATATTATGCTTAAATGATCGATAGAACGACAATTACTATACTTATTACTGTTATTATTATCAATCTAACTCATATTATTAGCCATATTATGCTTAAATGATCGATAGATCTACAATTACTATACTCATTACTCTTATTATTATCAATCTAACTCATATTATTAGCCATATTATGCTTATATGATCGATAGAACGATAATTACTATACTCACTACTCTTAGTATTATCAATCTAACTCATATTATTAGCCTTATTATGCTTATATGATCGATAGAACGAGAATTACTATACTCACTACTCTTAGTATTATCAATCTAACTCATACTATTAGCCATATTATGCTTATATTATCGATAGAACGACAATTACTATACTTATTACTGTTATTATTATCAATCTGACTCATATTATTACCCATATTATGCTTAAATGATCGATAGAACGACAATTACTATACTTATTACTCTTATTATTATCAATCTAACTCATATTATTAGCCATATTATGCTTTTATTATCGATAGAACGACAATTACTATACTTATTACTTTTATTATTATCAATCTAACTCATATTATTAGCCATATTATGCTTAAATGATCGATAGAATGAGAATTACTGTACTCACTACTCTTAGTATTATCAATCTAAATCATATTATTAGCCATATTATGCTTATATGATCGATAGAACGACAATTACTATACTTATTACTGTTATTATTATGAATCTGACTCATATTATTAGCCATATTATGCTTATATGATCGATAGACCTACAATTACTATACTCATTACTCTTATTATTATCAATCCAACTCATATTATTACCCGTATTATGCTGATATGATCGATAGAACGACATTCACTATACTTATTACACTCACTATTATCAATCTAACTCATATTATTAACCATATTATGCAGATATGATCGATAGAACGACAATTACTATACTTATTACTCTTATTATTATCATTCTAACTCATATTATTAACCGTATTATGCAGATATGATCGATAGAACTACAATTACTGTACTCATTACTCTTATTATTATCAATCTAACTCATATTATTAGCCATATTATGCTTATATGATCGATAGAACGACAATTACTCTACTCACTACTCTTAGTATTATCAATCTAACTCATATTATTAGCCATATTATGCTTATATTATCGATAGAACGACAATTACTATACTTATTACTGTTATTATTATCAATCTAACTCATATTATTAGTCATATTATGCTTATATGATCGATAGTACGACAATTACTATACTCATTGCTCTTATTATTATCAATCTAACTCATATTATTAACCATATTATGCAATTATGATCGACAGAACGACAATTACTATACTTATTACACTTATTATTATCAATCTAACTCATATTATTAGCCATATTATGCTTATATGATCGATAGAACGACAATTACTATACTCATTACTCTTATTATTATCAATCTAACTCATATTATTAGCCATATTATGCTTATATGATCGATAGAACGACAATTACTATACTCACTACTCTTAGTATTATCAATCTAACTCATATTATTAGCCATATTATGCTTATATTATCGATAGAACGACAATTACTATACTTATTACTGTTATTATTATCAATCTAACTCATATTATTAACCATATTATGCAATTATGATCGACAGAACGACAATTACTATACTTATTACACTTATTATTATCAATCTAACTCATATTATTAGCCATATTATGCTTATATGATCGATAGAACGACAATTACTATACTCATTACTCTTATTATTATCAATCTAACTCATATTATTAGCCATATTATGCTTATATGATCGATAGAACGACAATTACTATACTCACTACTCTTAGTATTATCAATCTAACTCATATTATTAGCCATATTATGCTTATATTATCGATAGAACGACAATTACTATACTTATTACTGTTATTATTATCAATCTAACTCATATTATTAGCCTTATTATGCTTATATGATCGATAGAACGACAATTACTGTACTTATTACTCTTATTATTATCAATCTAACTCATATTATTAACCATATTATGCAGATATGATCGATAGAACGACAATTACTATACTCATTACTCTTATTATTATCAATCTCACTCATGCTATTAGCCATATTATGGTTATATCATCGATAGAACGACAATTACTATACTCACTACTCTTAGTATTATCAATCTAACTCATATTATTAGCCATATTATGCTTATATTATTGATAGAACGACAATTACTATACTTATTACTGTTATTATTATCAATCTAACTCATATTATTAGCCATATTATGCTTATATGATCGATAGAATGAGAATTACTATACTCACTACTCTTAGTATTATCACTCTAACTCATATTATTAGCCATATTATGCTCATATGATCGAGAGAACGAGAATTACTATACTTATTACTCTTATTATTATCAATCTATCTCATATTATTAGCCATATTATGCTTATATGATCGATAGAACGAGAATTACTATACTCACTACTCTTAGTATTATCAATCTAACTCATATTATTAGCCATATTATGCAGATATGATCGATAGAACGACAATTACTATACTTCTTACACTTATTATTATCAATCTAACTCATATTATTAGCCATATTATGCTTATATGATCGATAGTACGACAATTACTATACTCATTACTCTTATTATTATCAATCTAACTCATATTATTAACCATATTATGCAGATATGATCGATAGAACGACAATTACTATACTTATTACTCTTATTATTATAAACCTAACTCATATTATTAGCCATATTATGCTTATATGATCGATAGAACGAGAATTACTATACTCACTACTCTTAGTATTATCAATCTAACTCATATTATTAGCCATATTATGCTTATATTATCGGTAGAACGACAATTACTATACTTATTACTGTTATTATTATCAATCTGACTCATATTATTACCCATATTATGCTTAAATGATCGATAGAACGACAATTACTATACTTATTACTCTTATTATTATCAATCTAACTCATATTATTAGCCATATTATGCTTATATGATCGATAGAACGACAAATACTATACTTATTACTCTTATTATTATCAATCTAACTCTTATTATTAGCCATATTATGCTTATATGATCGATAGAACGAGAATTACTATACTCACTACTCTTAGTATTATCAATCTAACTCATATTATTAGCCATATTATGATTATATTATCGATAGAACGACAATTACTATACTTATTACTGTTATTATTATCAATCTAACTCATATTATTAGCCATATTATGCTTAAATGATCAATAGATCTACAATTACTATTCTCATTACTCTTATTATTATCAATCTAACTCGTATTATTAGCCATATTATGCTTACATGATCGATAGAACGACAAATACTATACTTATTACTCTTATTATTATCAATCTAACTCATATTAGTAGCCATATTATGCTTATATGATCGATAGAACGAGAATTACTATACTCACTACTCTTAGTATTATCAATCTAACTCATATTATTAGCCTTATTATGCTTATATGATCGATAGAACGACAATTACTATACTTATTACTCTTATTATTATCAATCTAACTCATATTATTAGCCATATTATGCTTATATGATCGATAGAACGAGAATTACTATACTCACTACTCTTAGTATTATCAATCTAACTCATATTATTAGCCATATTATGGTTATATTATCGATAGAACGACAATTACTATACTTATTACTGTTATTATTATCATCTAACTCATATTATTAGCCATATTATGCTTAAATGATCGATAGAACTACAATTACTATACTCATTACTCTTATTATTATCAATCTAACTCATATTATTAGCCATATTATGCTTACATGATCGATAGAACGACAAATACTATACAGTTATTACTCTTATTATTATCAATCTAACTCATATTACTAGCCATATTATGCTTATATGATCGATAGAATGAGAATTACTGTACTCACTACTCTTAGTATTATCACTCTAACTCATATTATTAGCCATATTATGCTTATATGATCGAGAGAACGACAATTACTATACTTATTACTCTTATTTTTATCAATCTAACTCATATTATTAGCCATATTATGCTTATATGATCGATAGAACGAGAATTACTATACTCACTACTCTTAGTATTATCAATCTAACTCATATTATTAGCCATATTATGGTTATATTATCGATAGAACGACAATTACTATACTTATTACTGTTATTATTATCAATCTAACTCATATTATTAGCCATATTATGCTTAAATGATCGATAGAACTACAATTACTATACTCATTACTCTTATTATTATCAATCTAACTCATATTATTAGCCATATTATGCTTATATGATCGATAGAACGAGAATTACTATACTCACTACTCTTAGTATTATCAATCTAACTCATATTATTAGCCATATTATGCTTATATGATCGATAGAACGACAATTACTATACTTATTACTCTTATTATTATCAATCTAACTCATATTATTAGCCATATTATGCTTATATGATCGATAGAACGAGAATTACTATACTCACTACTCTTAGTATTATCAATCTAACTCATATTATTAGCCATATTATGCTTATATTATCGATAGAACGACAATTACTATACTTATTACTCTTATTATTATCAATCTAACTCATATTATTAGCCATATTATGCTTAAATGATCGATAGAATGAGAATTACTGTCCTCACTACTCTTAGTATTATCAATCTAACTCATATTATTAGCCATATTATGCTTATATGATCGATAGAACGACAATTACTATACTTATTACTGTTATTATTATGAATCTGACTCATATTATTAGCCATATTATGCTTATATGATCGATAGACCTACAATTACTATACTCATTACTCTTATTATTATCAATCCAACTCATATTATTACCCGTATTATGCTGATATGATCGATAGAACGACATTCACTATACTTATTACACTCACTATTATCAATCTAACTCATATTATTAACCATATTATGCAGATATGATCGATAGAACGACAATTACTATACTTATTACTCTTATTATTATCATTCTAACTCATATTATTAACCATATTGTGCAGATATGATCGATAGAACTACAATTACTGTACTCATTACTCTTATTATTATCAATCTAACTCATATTATTAGCCATATTATGCAGATATGATCGATAGAACGACAATTACTATACTTATTACTCTTATTATTATCAATCTAACTCATATTATTAGCCATATTGTGCTTATATGATCGATAGAACGACAATTACTATACTTATTACTCTTATTATTATAAATCTAACTCATATTATTACCCATATTATGCTGATATGATCGATAGAACGACAATTACTATACTTATTACTCTTATTATTATAAACCTAACTCATATTATTAGCCATATTATGCTTATATTATCGATAGAACGACAATTACTATACTTATTACTGTTATTATTATCAATCTGACTCATATTATTACCCATATTATGCTTAAATGATCGATAGAACGACAATTACTATACTTATTACTGTTATTATTATCAATCTAACTCATATTATTAGCCATATTATGCTTAAATGATCGATAGATCTACAATTACTATACTCATTACTCTTATTATTATCAATCCAACTCATATTATTACCCGTATTATGCTGATATGATCGATAGAACGACATTCACTATACTTATTACACTCACTATTATCAATCTAACTCATATTATTAACCATATTATGCAGATATGATCGATAGAACGACAATTACTATACTTATTACTCTTATTATTATCATTCTAACTCATATTATTAACCATATTATGCAGATATGATCGATAGAACTACAATTACTATACTCATTACTCTTATTATTATCAATCTAACTCATATTATTAGCCATATTATGCAGATATGATCGATAGAACGACAATTACTATACTTATTACTCTTATTATTATCAATCTAACTCATATTATTAGCCATATTGTGCTTATATGATCGATAGAACGACAATTACTATACTTATTACTCTTATTATTATAAATCTAACTCATATTATTACCCATATTATGCTGATATGATCGATAGAACGACAATTACTATACTTATTACTCTTATTATTATAAACCTAACTCATATTATTAGCCATATTATGCTTATATTATCGATAGAACGACAATTACTATACTTATTACTGTTATTATTATCAATCTGACTCATATTATTACCCATATTATGCTTAAATGATCGATAGAACGACAATTACTATACTTATTACTGTTATTATTATCAATCTAACTCATATTATTAGCCATATTATGCTTAAATGATCGATAGATCTACAATTACTATACTCATTACTCTTATTATTATCAATCTAACTCATATTATTAGCCATATTATGCTTATATGATCGATAGAACGAGAATTACTATACTCACTACTCTTAGTATTATCAATCTAACTCATATTATTAGCCATATTATGCTTATATTATCGGTAGAACGACAATTACTATACTTATTACTGTTATTATTATCAATCTGACTCATATTATTACCCATATTATGCTTAAATGATCGATAGAACGTCAATTACTATACTTATTACTCTTATTATTATCAATCTAACTCATATTATTAGCCATATTATGCTTATATGATCGATAGAACGACAAATACTATACTTATTACTCTTATTATTATCAATCTAACTCATATTATTAGCCATATTATGCTTATATGATCGATAGAACGAGAATTACTATACTCACTACTCTTAGTATTATCAATCTAACTCATATTATTAGCCATATTATGGTTATATTATCGATAGAACGACAATTACTATACTTATTACTGTTATTATTATCAATCTAACTCATATTATTAGCCATATTATGCTTAAATGATCGATAGAACTACAATTACTATACTCATTACTCTTATTATTATCAATCTAACTCATATTATTAGCCATATTATGCTTATATGATCGATAGAACGAGAATTACTATACTCACTACTCTTAGTATTATCAATCTAACTCATATTATTAGCCATATGATGCTTATATTATCGATAGAACGACAATTACTATACTTATTACTCTTATTATTATCAATCTAACTCATATTATTAACCATATTATGCAGATATGATCGATAGAACTACAATTACTATACTCATTACTCTTATTATTATCAATCTAACTCATATTATTAGCCATATTATGCTTAAATGATCGATAGAACGACAATTACTATACATATTACTCTTATTATTATCAATCTAACTCGTATTATTAGCCATATTATGCTTATATGATTGATAGAACGACAAATACTATACTTATTACTCTTATTATTATCAATCTAACTCATATTATTAGCCATATTATGCTTATATGATCGATAGAACGACAATTACTATACTCACTACACTTAGTATTATCAATCTAACTCATATTATTAGCCATATTATGCATATATTATCGATAGAACGACAATTACTATACTTATTACTGTTATTATTATTAATCTGACTCATATTATTACCCATATTATGCTTAAATGATCGATAGAAGGACAATTACTATACTTATTACTGTTATTATTATCAATCTAACTCATATTATTAGCCATATTATGCTTAAATGATCGATAGATCTACAATTACTATACTCATTACTCTTATTATTATCAATCTAACTCATATTATTAGCCATATTATGCTTATATGATCGATAGAACGAGAATTACTATACTCACTACTCTTAGTATTATCAATCTAACTCATATTATTAGCCTTATTATGCTTATATGATCGATAGAACGACAATTACTATACTTATTACTCTTATTATTATCAATCTAACTCATATTATTAGCCATATTATGCTTATATGATCGATAGAACGAGAATTACTATACTCACTACTCTTAGTATTATCAATCTAACTCATAGTATTAGCCATATTATGCTTATATTATCGATAGAACGACAATTACTATACTTATTACTGTTATTATTATCAATCTGACTCATATTATTACCCATATTATGCTTAAATGATCGATAGAACGACAATTACTATACTTATTACTCTTATTATTATCAATCTAACTCATATTATTAGCCATATTATGCTTATATGATCGATAGAACGACAAATACTATACTTATTACTCTTATTATTATCAATCTAACTCTTATTATTAGCCATATTATGCTTATATGATCGATAGAACGAGAATTACTATACTCACTACTCTTAGTATTATCAATCTAACTCATATTATTAGCCATATTATGATTATATTATCGATAGAACGACAATTACTATACTTATTACTGTTATTATTATCAATCTAACTCATATTATTAGCCATATTATGGTTATATGATCGATAGAACTACAATTACTATACTCATTACTCTTATTATTATCAATCCAACTCATGCTATTGGCCATATTATGGTTATATGATCGATATAACGACAATTACTATACTTATTACTCTTATTATTATCAATCTAACTCATATTATTAGCCATATTATGCTTATATGATCGATAGAACGAGAATTACTATACTCACTACTCTTAGTATTATCAATCTAACTCATATTATTAGCCATATTATGATTATATTATCGATAGAACGACAATTACTATACTTATTACTGTTATTATTATCAATCTAACTCATATTATTAGCCATATTATGCTTAAATGATCGATAGATCTACAATTACTATACTCATTACTCTTATTATTATCAATCTAACTCGTATTATTAGCCATATTATGCTTACATGATCGATAGAACGACAAATACTATACTTATTACTCTTATTATTATCAATCTAACTCATATTACTAGCCATATTATGCTTATATGATCGATAGAATGAGAATTACTGTACTCACTACTCTTAGTATTATCACTCTAACTCATATTATTAGCCATATTATGCTTATATGATCGATAGAACGACAATTACTATACTTATTACTGTTATTATTATCAATCTGACTCATATTATTACCCATATTATGCTTAAATGATCGATAGAACGACAATTACTATACTTATTACTCTTATTATTATCAATCTAACTCATATTATTAGCCATATTATGCTTATATGATCGATAGAACGACAAATACTATACTTATTACTCTTATTATTATCAATCTAACTCTTATTATTAGCCATATTATGCTTATATGATCGATAGAACGAGAATTACTATACTCACTACTCTTAGTATTATCAATCTAACTCATATTATTAGCCATATTATGATTATATTATCGATAGAACGACAATTACTATACTTATTACTGTTATTATTATCAATCTAACTCATATTATTAGCCATATTATGCTTAAATGATCGATAGATCTACAATTACTATACTCATTACTCTTATTATTATCAATCTAACTCGTATTATTAGCCATATTATGCTCACATGATCGATAGAACGACAAATACTATACTTATTACTCTTATTATTATCAATCTAACTCATATTACTAGCCATATTATGCTTATATGATCGATAGAATGAGAATTACTGTACTCACTACTCTTAGTATTATCACTCTAACTCATATTATTAGCCATATTATGCTTATATGATCGAGAGAACGACAATTACTATACTTATTACTCTTATTTTTATCAATCTAACTCATATTATTAGCCATATTATGCTTATATGATCGATAGAACGAGAATTACTATACTCACTACTCTTAGTATTATCAATCTAACTCATATTATTAGCCATATTATGGTTATATTATCGATAGAACGACAATTACTATACTTATTACTGTTATTATTATCAATCTAACTCATATTATTAGCCATATTATGCTTAAATGATCGATAGAACTACAATTACTATACTCATTACTCTTATTATTATCAATCTAACTCATATTATTAGCCATATTATGCTTATATGATCGATAGAACGAGAATTACTATACTCACTACTCTTAGTATTATCAATCTAACTCATATTATTAGCCATATTATGCTTATATGATCGATAGAACGACAATTACTATACTTATTACTCTTATTATTATCAATCCAACTCATATTATTAGCCATATTATGCTTATATGATCGATAGAACGAGAATTACTACACTCACTACTCTTAGTATTATCAATCTAACTCATATTATTAGCCATATTATGCTTATATTATCGATAGAACGACAATTACTATACTTATTACTCTTATTATTATCAATCCAACTCATATTATTACCCGTATTATGCTGATATGATCGATAGAACGACATTCACTATACTTATTACACTCACTATTATCAATCTAACTCATATTATTAACCATATTATGCAGATATGATCGATAGAACGACAATTACTATACTTATTACTTTTATTATTATCAATCTAACTCATATTATTAACCATAGTATGCAGATATGATCGATAGAACGACAATTACTATACTTCTTACACTTATTATTATCAATCTAACTCATATTATTAGCCATATTATGCTTATATGATCGATAGAACGACAATTACTATACTTATTACTGTTATTATTATCAATCTGACTCATATTATTACCCATATTATGCTTAAATGATCGATAGAAGGACAATTACTATACTTATTACTGTTATTATTATCAATCTAACTCATATTATTAGCCATATTATGCTTAAATGATCGATAGATCTACAATTACTATACTCATTACTCTTATTATTATCAATCTAACTCATATTATTAGCCATATTATGCTTATATGATCGATAGAACGAGAATTACTATACTCACTACTCTTAGTATTATCAATCTAACTCATATTATTAGCCTTATTATGCTTATATGATCGATAGAACGACAATTACTATACTTATTACTATTATTATTATCAATCTAACTCATATTATTAGCCATATTATGCTTATATGATCGATAGAACGAGAATTACTATACTCACTACTCTTAGTATTATCAATCTAACTCATATTATTAGCCATATTATGCAGATATGATCGATAGAACGACAATTACTATACTTATTACTCTCATTATTATCAATCTAACTCATATTATTAGCCATATTGTGCTTATATGATCGATAGAACGACAATTACTATACTTATTACTCTTATTATTATAAATCTAACTCATATTATTACCCATATTATGCTGATATGATCGATACAACGACATTCACTATACTTATTACACTCACTATTATCAATCTAACTCATATTATTAACCATATTATGCAGATATGATCGATAGAACGACAATTACTATACTTATTACTCTTATTATTATCAATCTAACTCATATTATTAGCCATATTATGCTTATATGATCGATAGAACGACAAATACTATACTTATTACTCTTATTATTATCAATCTAACTCTTATTATTAGCCATATTATGCTTATATGATCGATAGAACGAGAATTACTATACTCACTACTCTTAGTAATATCAATCTAACTCATATTATTAGCCATATTATGATTATATTATCGATAGAACGACAATTACTATACTTATTACTGTTATTATTATCAATCTAACTCATATTATTAGCCATATTATGCTTAAATGAGCGATAGATCTACAATTACTATACTCATTACTCTTATTATTATCAATCTAACTCGTATTATTAGCCATATTATGCTTACATGATCGATAGAACGACAAATACTATACTTATTACTCTTATTATTATCAATCTAACTCATATTACTAGCCATATTATGCTTATATGATCGATAGAATGAGAATTACTGTACTCACTACTCTTAGTATTATCACTCTAACTCATATTATTAGCCATATTATGCTTATATGATCGAGAGAACGACAATTACTATACTTATTACTCTTATTTTTATCAATCTAACTCATATTATTAGCCATATTATGCTTATATGATCGATAGAACGACAATTACTATACTTATTACTGTTATTATTATCAATCTGACTCATATTATTACCCATATTATGCTTAAATGATCGATAGAACGACAATAACTATACTTATTACTGTTATTATTATCAATCTAACTCATATTATTAGCCATATTATGCTTAAATGATCGATAGATCTACAATTACTATACTCATTTCTCTTATTATTATCAATCTAACTCATATTATTAGCCATATTATGCTTATATGATCGATAGAACGAGAATTACTATACTCACTACTCTTAGTATTATCAATCTAACTCATATTATTAGCCTTATTATGCTTATATGATCGATAGAACTACAATTACTATACTTATTACTGTTATTATTATGAATCTGACTTATATTATTAGCCATATTATGCTTATATGATCGATAGACCTACAATTACTATACTCATTACTCTTATTATTATCAATCCAACTCATATTATTACCCGTATTATGCTGATATGATCGATAGAACGACATTCACTATACTTATTACACTCACTATTATCAATCTAACTCATATTATTAACCATATTATGCAGATATGATCGATAGAACGACAATTACTATACTTTTTACTCTTATTATTATCATTCTAACTCATATTATTAACCATATTATGCAGATATGATCGATAGAACGAGAATTACTATACTCACTACTCTTATTATTTTAAATCTAACTCATATTATTACCCATATTATGCTGATATGATCGATAGAACGACATTCACTATACTTATTACACTCACTATTATCAATCTAACTCATATTATTAACCATATTATGCAGATATGATCGATAGAACGACAATTACTATACTTATTACTCTTATTATTATCAATCTAACTCATATTATTAGCCATATTATGCTTATATGATCGATAGAACGACAAATACTATACTTATTACTCTTATTATTATCAATCTAACTCTTATTATTAGCCATATTATGCTTATATGATCGATAGAACGAGAATTACTATACTCACTACTCTTAGTATTATCAATCTAACTCATATTATTAGCCATATTATGATTATATTATCGATAGAACGACAATTACTATACTTATTACTGTTATTATTATCAATCTAACTCATATTATTAGCCATATTATGCTTAAATGATCGATAGATCTACAATTACTATACTCATTACTCTTATTATTATCAATCTAACTCGTATTATTAGCCATATTATGCTTACATGATCGATAGAACGACAAATACTATACTTATTACTCTTATTATTATCAATCTAACTCATATTACTAGCCATATTATGCTTATATGATCGATAGAATGAGAATTACTGTACTCACTACTCTTAGTATTATCACTCTAACTCATATTATTAGCCATATTATGCTTATATGATCGACAGAACGACAATTACTATACTTATTACTCTTATTTTTATCAATCTAACTCATATTATTAGCCATATTATGCTTATATGATCGATAGAACGAGAATTACTATACTCACTACTCTTAGTATTATCAATCTAACTCATATTATCAGCCATATTATGGTTATATTATCGATAGAACGACAATTACTATACTTATTACTGTTATTATTATCAATCTAACTCATATTATTAGCCATATTATGCTTAAATGATCGATAGAACTACAATTACTATACTCATTACTCTTATTATTATCAATCTAACTCATATTATTAGCCATATTATGCTTATATGATCGATAGAACGAGAATTACTATACTCACTACTCTTAGTATTATCAATCTAACTCATATTATTAGCCATATTATGCTTATATTATCGATAGAACGACAATTACTATACTTATTACTCTTATTATTATCAATCTAACTCATATTATTAGCCATATTGTGCTTATATGATCGAAAGAACGACAATTACTATACTTATTACTCTTATTATTATAAATCTAACTCATATTATTACCCATATTATGCTGATATGATCGATAGAACGACATTCACTATACTTATTACACTCACTATTATCAATCTAACTCATATTATTAACCATATTATGCAGATATGATCGATAGAACGACAATTACTATACTTATTACTCTTATTATTATCATTCTAACTCATATTATTAACCGTATTATGCAGATGTGATCGATAGAACTACAATTACTATACTCATTACTCTTATTATTATCAATCTAACTCATATTATTAGCCATATTATGCTTATATGATCGATAGAACGACAATTACTATACTCACTACTCTTAGTATTATCAATCTAACTCATATTATTAGCCATATTATGCTTATATTATCGATAGAACGACAATTACTATACTTCTTACTGTTATTATTATCAATCTAACTCATATTATTAGCCATATTATGCTTATATGATCGATAGTACGACAATTACTATACTCATTGCTCTTATTATTATCAATCTAACTCATATTATGAACCATATTATGCAATTATGATCGACAGAACGACAATTACTATACTTATTACACTTATTATTATCAATCTAACTCTTATTATTAGCCATATTATGCTTATATGATCGATAGAACGAGAATTACTATACTCACTACTCTTAGTATTATCAATCTAACTCATATTATTAGCCATATTATGCTTATATGATCGATAGAACGACAATTACTATACTTATTACTCTTATTATTATCAATCTAACTCATATTATTAACCATATTATGCAGATATGATCGATAGAACTACAATTAATATACTCATTACTCTTATTATTATCAATGTAACTCATATTATTAGCCATATTATGCTTAAATGATCGATAGAACGACAATTACTGTACTTATTACTCTTATTATTATCAATCTAACTCGTATTATTAGCCATATTATGCTTATATGATCGATAGAACGACAAATACTATACTTATTACTCTTATTATTATCAATCTAACTCATATTATTAGCCATATTATGCTTATATGATCGATAGAACGACAATTACTATACTCACTACTCTTAGTATTATCAATCTAACTCATATTATTAGCCATATTATGCTGATATGATCGATAGAACGACATTCACTATACTTATTACACTCACTATTATCAATCTAACTCATATTATTAACCATATTATGCAGATATGATCGATAGAACGACAATTACTATACTTATTACTGTTATTATTATCAATCTGACTCATATTATTACCCATATTATGCTTAAATGATCGATAGAACGACAATTACTATACTTATTAGTCTTATTATTATCAATCTAACTCATATTATTAGCCATATTATGCTTATATGATCGATAGAACGACAATTACTATACTTATTACTGTTATTATTATGAATCTGACTCATATTATTAGCCATATTATGCTTATGTGATCGATAGACCTACAATTACTATACTCATTACTCTTATTATTATCAATCCAACTCATATTATTACCCGTATTATGCTGATATGATCGATAGAACGACATTCACTATACTTATTACACTCACTATTATCAATCTAACTCATATTATTAGCCATATTATGCTTAAATGATCGATAGATCTACAATTACTATACTCATTACTCTTATTATTATCAATCTAACTCATATTATTAGCCATATTATGCTTATATGATCGATAGAACGAGAATTACTATACTCACTACTCTTAGTATTATCAATCTAACTCATATTATTAGCCATATTATGCTTATATGATCGATAGAACGACAATTACTATACTTATTACTCTTATTATTATCAATCTAACTCATATTATTAGCCATATTATGCTTATATGATCGATAGAACGAGAACTACTATACTCACTACTCTTAGTATTATCAATCTAACTCATATTATTAGCCATATTATGCTTATATTATCGATAGAACGACAATTACTATACTTATTACTGTTATTATTATCAATCTGACTCATATTATTACCCATATTATGCTTAAATGATCGATAGAACGACAATTACTATACTTATTACTGTTATTATTATCAATCTAACTCATATTATTAGCCATATTATGCTTAAATGATCGATAGATCTACAATTACTATACTCATTACTGTTATTATTATGAATCTGACTCATATTATTAGCCATATTAGGCTTATATGATCGATAGACCTACAATTACTATACTCATTACTCTTATTATTATCAATCCAACTCATATTATTACCCGTATTATGCTGATATGATCGATAGAACGACATTCACTATACTTATTACACTCACTATTATCAATCTAACTCATATTATTAGCCATATTATGCTTAAATGATCGATAGATCTACAATTACTATACTCATTACTCTTATTATTATCAATCTAACTCATATTATTAGCCATATTATGCTTATATGATCGATAGAACGAGAATTACTATACTCACTACTCTTAGTATTATCAATCTAACTCATATTATTAGCCATATTATGCTTATATGATCGACAGAACGACAATTACTATACTTATTACTCTTATTATTATCAATCTAACTCATATTATTAGCCATATTATGCTTATATGATCGATAGAACGAGAACTACTATACTCACTACTCTTAGTATTATCAATCTAACTCATATTATTAGCCATATTATGCTTATATTATCGATAGAACGACAATTACTATACTCTTTACTGTTATTATTATCAATCTGACTCATATTATTACCCATATTATGCTTAAATGATCGATAGAACGACAATTACTATACTTATTACTCTTATTATTATCAATCTAACTCATATTATTAGCCATATTATGCTTATATGATCGATAGAACGAGAATTACTATACTCACTACTCTTAGTATTATCAATGTAACTCATATTATTAGCCATATTATGGTTATATTATCGATAGAACGACAATTACTATACTTATTACTGTTATTATTATCAATCTAACTCATATTATTAGCCATATTATGCTTAAATGATCGATAGAATGAGAATTACTGTACTCACTACTCTTAGTATTATCACTCTAACTCATATTATTAGCCATATTATGCTTATATGATCGATAGAACGACAATTACTATACTTATTACTGTTATTATTATGAATCTGACTCATATTATTAGCCATATTATGCTTATACGATCGATAGACCTACAATTACTATTCTCATTACTCTTATTATTATCAATCCAACTCATATTATTACCCGTATTATGCTGATATGATCGATAGAACGACATTCACTATACTTATTACACTCACTATTATCAATCTAACTCATATTATTAGCCATATTATGCTTAAATGATCGATAGATCTACAATTACTATACTCATTACTCTTATTATTATCAATCTAACTCATATTATTAGCCATATTATGCTTATATGATCGATAGAACGAGAATTACTATACTCACTACTCTTAGTATTATCAATCTAACTCATATTATTAGCCATATTATGCTTATATGATCGATAGAACGACAATTACTGTACTCACTACTCTCAGTATTATCAATCTAACTCATATTATTAGCCATATTATGCTTATATGATCGATAGAACGACAATTACTATACTTATTACTCTTATTATTATCAATCTAACTCATATTATTAGCCATATTATGCTTATATGATCGATAGAACGACAATTACTATACTCACTACTCTTAGTATTATCAATCTAACTCGTATTATTAGCCATATTATGCTTATATGATCGATAGAACGACAAATACTATACTTATTACTCTTATTATTATCAATCTAACTCATATTATTAGCCATATTATGCTTATATGATCGATAGAACGACAAATACTATACTTATTACTCTTATTATTATCAATCTAACTCATATTATTAGCCATATTATGCTTATATGATCGATAGAACGACAATTACTATACTTATTACTGTTATTATTATGAATCTGACTCATATTATTAGCCATATTATGCTTATGTGATCGATAGACCTACAATTACTATACTCATTACTCTTATTATCATGAATCCAACTCATATTATTACCCGTATTATGCTGATATGATCGATAGAACGACATTCACTGTACTTATTACACTCACTATTATCAATCTAACTCATATTATTAGCCATATTATGCTTAAATGATCGATAGATCTACAATTACTATACTCATTACTCTTATTATTATCAATCTAACTCATATTATTAGCCATATTATGCTTATATGATCGATAGAACGAGAATTACTATACTCACTACTCTTAGTATTATCAATCTAACTCATATTATTAGCCATATTATGCTTATATGATCGATAGAACGACAATTACTATACTTATTACTCTTATTATTATCAATCTAACTCATATTATTAGCCATATTATGCTTATATGATCGATAGAACGAGAACTACTATACTCACTACTCTTAGTATTATCAATCTAACTCATATTATTAGCCATATTATGCTTATATTATCGATAGAACGACAATTACTATACTTATTACTGTTATTATTATCAATCTGACTCATATTATTACCCATATTATGCTTAAATGATCGATAGAACGACAATTACTATACTTATTACTGTTATTATTATCAATCTAACTCATATTATTAGCCATATTATGCTTAAATGATCGATAGATCTACAATTACTATACTCATTACTCTTATTATTATCAATCTAACTCATATTATTAGCCATATTATGCTTATATGATCGATAGAACGAGAATTACTATACTCACTACTCTTAGTGTTATCAATCTAACTCATATTATTAGCCTTATTATGCTTATATGATCGATAGAACGACAATTACTATACTTATTACTCTTATTATTATCAATCTAACTCATATTATTAGCCATATTATGCTTATATGATCGATAGAACGAGAATTACTATACTCACTACTCTTAGTATTATCAATCTAACTCATATTATTAGCCATATTATGCTTATATGATCGATAGAACGACAAATACTATACTTATTACTCTTATTATTATCAATCTAACTCATATTATTAGCCATATTATGCTTATATGATCGATAGAATGACAATTACTATACTTATTACTGTTATTATTATGAATCTGACTCATATTATTAGCCATATTAGGCTTATATGATCGATAGACCTACAATTACTATACTCATTACTCTTATTATTATCAATCCAACTCATATTATTACCCGTATTATGCTGATATGATCGATAGAACGACATTCACTATACTTATTACACTCACTATTATCAATCTAACACATATTATTAGCCATATTATGCTTAAATGATCGATAGATCTACAATTACTATACTCATTACTCTTATTATTATCAATCTAACTCATATTATTAGCCATATTATGCTTATATGATCGATAGAACGAGAATTACTATACTCACTACTCTTAGTATTATCAATGTAACTCATATTATTAGCCATATTATGGTTATATTATCGATAGAACGACAATTACTATACTTATTACTGTTATTATTATCAATCTAACTCATATTATTAGCCATATTATGCTTAAATGATCGATAGAATGAGAATTACTGTACTCACTACTCTTAGTATTATCACTCTAACTCATATTATTAGCCATATTATGCTTATATGATCGATAGAACGACAATTACTATACTTATTACTGTTATTATTATGAATCTGACTCATATTATTAGCCATATTATGCTTATACGATCGATAGACCTACAATTACTATTCTCATTACTCTTATTATTATCAATCCAACTCATATTATTACCCGTATTATGCTGATATGATCGATAGAACGACATTCACTATACTTATTACACTCACTATTATCAATCTAACTCATATTATTAGCCATATTATGCTTAAATGATCGATAGATCTACAATTACTATACTCATTACTCTTATTATTATCAATCTAACTCATATTATTAGCCATATTATGCTTATATGATCGATAGAACGAGAATTACTATACTCACTACTCTTAGTATTATCAATCTAACTCATATTATTAGCCATATTATGCTTATATGATCGATAGAACGACAATTACTGTACTCACTACTCTCAGTATTATCAATCTAACTCATATTATTAGCCATATTATGCTTATATGATCGATAGAACGACAATTACTATACTTATTACTCTTATTATTATCAATCTAACTCATATTATTAGCCATATTATGCTTATATGATCGATAGAACGACAATTACTATACTCACTACTCTTAGTATTATCAATCTAACTCGTATTATTAGCCATATTATGCTTATATGATCGATAGAACGACAAATACTATACTTATTACTCTTATTATTATCAATCTAACTCATATTATTAGCCATATTATGCTTATATGATCGATAGAACGACAATTACTATACTTATTACTGTTATTATTATCAATCTGACTCATATTATTACCCATATTATGCTTAAATGATCGATAGAACGACAATTACTATACTTATTACTGTTATTATTATCAATCTAACTCATATTATTAGCCATATTATGCTTAAATGATCGATAGATCTACAATTACTATACTCATTACTGTTATTATTATGAATCTGACTCATATTATTAGCCATATTAGGCTTATATGATCGATAGACCTACAATTACTATACTCATTACTCTTATTATTATCAATCCAACTCATATTATTACCCGTATTATGCTGATATGATCGATAGAACGACATTCACTATACTTATTACACTCACTATTATCAATCTAACTCATATTATTAGCCATATTATGCTTAAATGATCGATAGATCTACAATTACTATACTCATTACTCTTATTATTATCAATCTAACTCATATTATTAGCCATATTATGCTTATATGATCGATAGAACGAGAATTACTATACTCACTACTCTTAGTATTATCAATCTAACTCATATTATTAGCCATATTATGCTTATATGATCGACAGAACGACAATTACTATACTTATTACTCTTATTATTATCAATCTAACTCATATTATTAGCCATATTATGCTTATATGATCGATAGAACGAGAACTACTATACTCACTACTCTTAGTATTATCAATCTAACTCATATTATTAGCCATATTATGCTTATATTATCGATAGAACGACAATTACTATACTCTTTACTGTTATTATTATCAATCTGACTCATATTATTACCCATATTATGCTTAAATGATCGATAGAACGACAATTACTATACTTATTACTCTTATTATTATCAATCTAACTCATATTATTAGCCATATTATGCTTATATGATCGATAGAACGAGAATTACTATACTCACTACTCTTAGTATTATCAATGTAACTCATATTATTAGCCATATTATGGTTATATTATCGATAGAACGACAATTACTATACTTATTACTGTTATTATTATCAATCTAACTCATATTATTAGCCATATTATGCTTAAATGATCGATAGAATGAGAATTACTGTACTCACTACTCTTAGTATTATCACTCTAACTCATATTATTAGCCATATTATGCTTATATGATCGATAGAACGACAATTACTATACTTATTACTGTTATTATTATGAATCTGACTCATATTATTAGCCATATTATGCTTATACGATCGATAGACCTACAATTACTATTCTCATTACTCTTATTATTATCAATCCAACTCATATTATTACCCGTATTATGCTGATATGATCGATAGAACGACATTCACTATACTTATTACACTCACTATTATCAATCTAACTCATATTATTAGCCATATTATGCTTAAATGATCGATAGATCTACAATTACTATACTCATTACTCTTATTATTATCAATCTAACTCATATTATTAGCCATATTATGCTTATATGATCGATAGAACGAGAATTACTATACTCACTACTCTTAGTATTATCAATCTAACTCATATTATTAGCCATATTATGCTTATATGATCGATAGAACGACAATTACTGTACTCACTACTCTCAGTATTATCAATCTAACTCATATTATTAGCCATATTATGCTTATATGATCGATAGAACGACAATTACTATACTTATTACTCTTATTATTATCAATCTAACTCATATTATTAGCCATATTATGCTTATATGATCGATAGAACGACAATTACTATACTCACTACTCTTAGTATTATCAATCTAACTCGTATTATTAGCCATATTATGCTTATATGATCGATAGAACGACAAATACTATACTTATTACTCTTATTATTATCAATCTAACTCATATTATTAGCCATATTATGCTTATATGATCGATAGAACGACAAATACTATACTTATTACTCTTATTATTATCAATCTAACTCATATTATTAGCCATATTATGCTTATATGATCGATAGAACGACAATTACTATACTTATTACTGTTATTATTATGAATCTGACTCATATTATTAGCCATATTATGCTTATGTGATCGATAGACCTACAATTACTATACTCATTACTCTTATTATCATGAATCCAACTCATATTATTACCCGTATTATGCTGATATGATCGATAGAACGACATTCACTGTACTTATTACACTCACTATTATCAATCTAACTCATATTATTAGCCATATTATGCTTAAATGATCGATAGATCTACAATTACTATACTCATTACTCTTATTATTATCAATCTAACTCATATTATTAGCCATATTATGCTTATATGATCGATAGAACGAGAATTACTATACTCACTACTCTTAGTATTATCAATCTAACTCATATTATTAGCCATATTATGCTTATATGATCGATAGAACGACAATTACTATACTTATTACTCTTATTATTATCAATCTAACTCATATTATTAGCCATATTATGCTTATATGATCGATAGAACGAGAACTACTATACTCACTACTCTTAGTATTATCAATCTAACTCATATTATTAGCCATATTATGCTTATATTATCGATAGAACGACAATTACTATACTTATTACTGTTATTATTATCAATCTGACTCATATTATTACCCATATTATGCTTAAATGATCGATAGAACGACAATTACTATACTTATTACTGTTATTATTATCAATCTAACTCATATTATTAGCCATATTATGCTTAAATGATCGATAGATCTACAATTACTATACTCATTACTCTTATTATTATCAATCTAACTCATATTATTAGCCATATTATGCTTATATGATCGATAGAACGAGAATTACTATACTCACTACTCTTAGTGTTATCAATCTAACTCATATTATTAGCCTTATTATGCTTATATGATCGATAGAACGACAATTACTATACTTATTACTCTTATTATTATCAATCTAACTCATATTATTAGCCATATTATGCTTATATGATCGATAGAACGAGAATTACTATACTCACTACTCTTAGTATTATCAATCTAACTCATATTATTAGCCATATTATGCTTATATGATCGATAGAACGACAAATACTATACTTATTACTCTTATTATTATCAATCTAACTCATATTATTAGCCATATTATGCTTATATGATCGATAGAATGACAATTACTATACTTATTACTGTTATTATTATGAATCTGACTCATATTATTAGCCATATTAGGCTTATATGATCGATAGACCTACAATTACTATACTCATTACTCTTATTATTATCAATCCAACTCATATTATTACCCGTATTATGCTGATATGATCGATAGAACGACATTCACTATACTTATTACACTCACTATTATCAATCTAACACATATTATTAGCCATATTATGCTTAAATGATCGATAGATCTACAATTACTATACTCATTACTCTTATTATTATCAATCTAACTCATATTATTAGCCATATTATGCTTATATGATCGATAGAACGAGAATTACTATACTCACTACTCTTAGTATTATCAATCTAACTCATATTATTAGCCATATTATGCTTATATGATCGACAGAACGACAATTACTATACTTATTACTCTTATTATTATCAATCTAACTCATATTATTAGCCATATTATGCTTATATGATCGATAGAACGAGAACTACTATACTCACTACTCTTAGTATTATCAATCTAACTCATATTATTAGCCATATTATGCTTATATTATCGATAGAACGACAATTACTATACTCTTTACTGTTATTATTATCAATCTGACTCATATTATTACCCATATTATGCTTAAATGATCGATAGAACGACAATTACTATACTTATTACTCTTATTATTATCAATCTAACTCATATTATTAGCCATATTATGCTTATATGATCGATAGAACGAGAATTACTATACTCACTACTCTTAGTATTATCAATGTAACTCATATTATTAGCCATATTATGGTTATATTATCGATAGAACGACAATTACTATACTTATTACTGTTATTATTATCAATCTAACTCATATTATTAGCCATATTATGCTTAAATGATCGATAGAATGAGAATTACTGTACTCACTACTCTTAGTATTATCACTCTAACTCATATTATTAGCCATATTATGCTTATATGATCGATAGAACGACAATTACTATACTTATTACTGTTATTATTATGAATCTGACTCATATTATTAGCCATATTATGCTTATACGATCGATAGACCTACAATTACTATTCTCATTACTCTTATTATTATCAATCCAACTCATATTATTACCCGTATTATGCTGATATGATCGATAGAACGACATTCACTATACTTATTACACTCACTATTATCAATCTAACTCATATTATTAGCCATATTATGCTTAAATGATCGATAGATCTACAATTACTATACTCATTACTCTTATTATTATCAATCTAACTCATATTATTAGCCATATTATGCTTATATGATCGATAGAACGAGAATTACTATACTCACTACTCTTAGTATTATCAATCTAACTCATATTATTAGCCATATTATGCTTATATGATCGATAGAACGACAATTACTGTACTCACTACTCTCAGTATTATCAATCTAACTCATATTATTAGCCATATTATGCTTATATGATCGATAGAACGACAATTACTATACTTATTACTCTTATTATTATCAATCTAACTCATATTATTAGCCATATTATGCTTATATGATCGATAGAACGACAATTACTATACTCACTACTCTTAGTATTATCAATCTAACTCGTATTATTAGCCATATTATGCTTATATGATCGATAGAACGACAAATACTATACTTATTACTCTTATTATTATCAATCTAACTCATATTATTAGCCATATTATGCTTATATGATCGATAGAACGACAATTACTATACTCACTACTCTTAGTATTATCAATCTAACTCATATTATTAGCCATATTATGCTTATATTATCGATAGAACGACAATTACTATACTTATTACTGTTATTATTATCAATCTAACTCATATTATTAGCCATATTATGCTTATATGATCGATAGAATGAGAATTACTATACTCACTACTCTTAGTATTATCACTCTGACTCATATTCTTAACCATATTATGCCGATATGATCGACAGAACTACCATTACTATACTCATTACTCTTATTATTATCAATCTAACTCATATTATTAGCCATATTATGCTTATATGATCGATAGAATGAGAATTACTATACTCGTCACTCTTAGTATCATCACTCTAACTCATATTATTAGCCATATTATGCTTATATGATCGATAGAACGACAATTACTATACTTATTACTGTTATTATTATGAATCTGACTCATATTATTAGCCATATTATGCTTATACGATCGATAGACCTACAATTACTATTCTCATTACTCTTATTATTATCAATCCAACTCATATTATTACCCCTATTATGCTGATATGATCGATAGAACGACATTCACTATACTTATTACACTCACTATTATCAATCTAACTCATATTATTAGCCATATTATGCTTAAATGATCGATAGATCTACAATTACTATACTCATTACTCTTATTATTATCAATCTAACTCATATTATTAGCCATATTATGCTTATATGATCGATAGAATGAGAATTACTATACTCGTCACTCTTAGTATCATCACTCTAACTCATATTATTAGCCTTATTATGCTTATATGATCCATAGAACGACAATTACCGTAGTTATTACTCTTATTATTATCAATCTAACTCATATTATTAGCCATATTATGCTTATATGATCGATAGAACGAGAATTACTATACTCACTACTCTTAGTATTATCAATGTAACTCATATTATTAGCCATATTATGGTTATATTATCGATAGAACGACAATTACTATACTTATTACTGTTATTATTATCAATCTAACTCATATTATTAGCCATATTATGCTTAAATGATCGATAGAATGAGAATTACTGTACTCACTACTCTTAGTATTATCACTCTAACTCATATTATTAGCCATATTATGCTTATATGATCGATAGAACGACAATTACTATACTTATTACTGTTATTATTATGAATCTGACTCATATTATTAGCCATATTATGCTTATACGATCGATAGACCTACAATTACTATTCTCATTACTCTTATTATTATCAATCCAACTCATATTATTACCCGTATTATGCTGATATGATCGATAGTACGACATTCACTATACTTATTACACTCACTATTATCAATCTAACTCATATTATTAGCCATATTATGCTGAAATGATCGATAGATCTACAATTACTATACTCATTACTCTTATTATTATCAATCTAACTCATATTATTAGCCATATTATGCTTATATGATCGATAGAACGAGAATTACTATACTCACTACTCTTAGTATTATCAATCTAACTCATATTATTAGCCATATTATGCTTATATGATCCATAGAACGACAATTACTGTACTTATTACTCTTATTATTATCAATCTAACTCATATTATTAGCCATATTATGCTTATATGATCGATAGAACGAGAACTACTATACTCACTACTCTTAGTATTATCACTCTAACTCATATTATTAACCATGTTATGCCGATATGATCGACAGAACTACAATTACTATACTCATTACTCTTATTATTATCAATCTAACTCATATTATTAGCCATATTATGCTTATATGATCGATAGAATGAGAATTACTATACTCACCACTCTTAGTATTATCACTCTAACTCATATTATTAGCCATATTATGCTTATATGATCGATAGAACGACAATTACTATACTTATTACTGTTATTATTATGAATCTGACTCATATTATTAGCCATATTATGCTTATATGATCGATAGACCCACAATTACTATACTCATTACTCTTATTATTATCAATCCAACTCATATTATTACCCGTATTATGCTGATATGATCGATAGAACGACATTCACTATACTTATTACACTCACTATTATCAAACTAACTCATATTATTAACCATATTATGCAGATATGATCGATAGAACGACAATTACTATACTTATTACTCTTATTATTATCATTCTAACTCATGTTATTAACCATATTATGCAGATATGATCGATCGAACGACAATTACTATACTTCTTACACTTATTATTATCAATCTAACTCATATTATTAGCCATATTATGGTTATATTATCGATAGAACGACAATTACTATACTTATTACTGTTATTATTATCAATCTAACTCATATTATTAGCCATATTATGCTTAAATGATCGATAGAACTACAATTACTATACCCATTACTCTTGTTATTATCAATCTAACTCATATTATTAGCCATATTATGCTTATATGATCGATAGAACGAGAATTACTATACTCACTACTCTTAGTATTATCAATCTAACTCATATTATTAGCCATATTATGCTTATATTATCGATAGAACGACAATTACTATACTTATTACTGTTATTATTATCAATCTGACTCATATTATTACCCATATTATGCTTAAATGATCGATAGAACGACAATTACTATACTTATTACTGTTATTATTATCAATCTAACTCATATTATTAGCCATATTATGCTTATATGATCGATAGAACTACAATTACTATACTTATTACTGTTATTATTATCAATCTAACTCATATTATTAGCCATATTATGCTTATATGATCGATAGAACGACAAATACTATACTTATTACTCTTATTATTATCTATCTAACTCATATTATTAGCCATATTATGCTTATATGATCGATAGAACGACAAATACTATACTTATTACTCTTATTATTATCAACCTAACTCATATTATTAGCCATATTATGCTTATATGATCGATAGAACGAGAATTACTATACTCACTACTCTTAGTATTATCAATCTAACTCATATTATTAGCCATATTATGATTATATTATCGATAGAACGACAATTACTATACTTATTACTGTTGTTATTATCAATCTAACTCATATTATTAGGTATATTATGCTTAAATGATCGATAGATCTACAATTACTATACTCATTACGCTTATTATTATCAATCTAACTCGTATTATTAGCCATATTATGCTTACATGATCGATAGAACGACAAATACTATACTTATTACTCTTATTATTATCAATCTAACTCATATTATTAGCCATATTATGCTTATATGATCGATAGAACGACAATTACTATACTCACTACTCTTAGTATTATCAATCTAACTCATATTATTAGCCATATTATGCTTATATGATCGACAGAACGACAATTACTATACTCACTACTCTTAGTATTATCAATCTAACTCATATTATTAGCCTTATTATGCTTATATGATCGATAGAACGACAATTACTATACTTATTACTCTTATTATTATCAATCTAACTCATATTATTAGCCATAATATGCTTATATGATCGATAGAACGAGAACTACTATACTCACTACTCTTAGTATTATCAATCTAACTCATATTATTAGCCATATTATGCTTATATTATCGATAGAACGACAATTACTATACTTATTACTGTTATTATTATCAATCTAACTCATATTATTAGCCATATTATGCTTAAATGATCGATAGATCTGCAATTACTATACTCATTACTCTTATTATTATCAATCTAACTCGTATTATTAGCCATATTATGCTTACATGATCGATAGAACGACAAATACTATACTTATTACTCTTATTATTATCAATCTAACTCATATTACTAGCCATATTATGCTTATATGATCGATAGAATGAGAATTACTATACTCACTACTCTTAGTATTATCACTCTGACTCATATTCTTAACCATATTATGCCGATATGATCGACAGAACTACCATTACTATACTCATTACTCTTATTATTATCAATCTAACTCATATTATTAGCCATATTATGCTTATATGATCGATAGAATGAGAATTACTATACTCGTCACTCTTAGTATCATCACTCTAACTCATATTATTAGCCTTATTATGCTTATATGATCCATAGAACGACAATTACCGTAGTTATTACTCTTATTATTATCAATCTAACTCATATTATTAGCCATATTATGCTTATATGATCGATAGAACGAGAATTACTATACTCACTACTCTTAGTATTATCAATGTAACTCATATTATTAGCCATATTATGGTTATATTATCGATAGAACGACAATTACTATACTTATTACTGTTATTATTATCAATCTAACTCATATTATTAGCCATATTATGCTTAAATGATCGATAGAATGAGAATTACTGTACTCACTACTCTTAGTATTATCACTCTAACTCATATTATTAGCCATATTATGCTTATATGATCGATAGAACGACAATTACTATACTTATTACTGTTATTATTATGAATCTGACTCATATTATTAGCCATATTATGCTTATACGATCGATAGACCTACAATTACTATTCTCATTACTCTTATTATTATCAATCCAACTCATATTATTACCCCTATTATGCTGATATGATCGATAGAACGACATTCACTATACTTATTACACTCACTATTATCAATCTAACTCATATTATTAGCCATATTATGCTTAAATGATCGATAGATCTACAATTACTATACTCATTACTCTTATTATTATCAATCTAACTCATATTATTAGCCATATTATGCTTATATGATCGATAGAATGAGAATTACTATACTCGTCACTCTTAGTATCATCACTCTAACTCATATTATTAGCCTTATTATGCTTATATGATCCATAGAACGACAATTACCGTAGTTATTACTCTTATTATTATCAATCTAACTCATATTATTAGCCATATTATGCTTATATGATCGATAGAACGAGAATTACTATACTCACTACTCTTAGTATTATCAATGTAACTCATATTATTAGCCATATTATGGTTATATTATCGATAGAACGACAATTACTATACTTATTACTGTTATTATTATCAATCTAACTCATATTATTAGCCATATTATGCTTAAATGATCGATAGAATGAGAATTACTGTACTCACTACTCTTAGTATTATCACTCTAACTCATATTATTAGCCATATTATGCTTATATGATCGATAGAACGACAATTACTATACTTATTACTGTTATTATTATGAATCTGACTCATATTATTAGCCATATTATGCTTATACGATCGATAGACCTACAATTACTATTCTCATTACTCTTATTATTATCAATCCAACTCATATTATTACCCGTATTATGCTGATATGATCGATAGTACGACATTCACTATACTTATTACACTCACTATTATCAATCTAACTCATATTATTAGCCATATTATGCTGAAATGATCGATAGATCTACAATTACTATACTCATTACTCTTATTATTATCAATCTAACTCATATTATTAGCCATATTATGCTTATATGATCGATAGAACGAGAATTACTATACTCACTACTCTTAGTATTATCAATCTAACTCATATTATTAGCCATATTATGCTTATATGATCCATAGAACGACAATTACTGTACTTATTACTCTTATTATTATCAATCTAACTCATATTATTAGCCATATTATGCTTATATGATCGATAGAACGAGAACTACTATACTCACTACTCTTAGTATTATCACTCTAACTCATATTATTAACCATGTTATGCCGATATGATCGACAGAACTACAATTACTATACTCATTACTCTTATTATTATCAATCTAACTCATATTATTAGCCATATTATGCTTATATGATCGATAGAATGAGAATTACTATACTCACCACTCTTAGTATTATCACTCTAACTCATATTATTAGCCATATTATGCTTATATGATCGATAGAACGACAATTACTATACTTATTACTGTTATTATTATGAATCTGACTCATATTATTAGCCATATTATGCTTATATGATCGATAGACCCACAATTACTATACTCATTACTCTTATTATTATCAATCCAACTCATATTATTACCCGTATTATGCTGATATGATCGATAGAACGACATTCACTATACTTATTACACTCACTATTATCAAACTAACTCATATTATTAACCATATTATGCAGATATGATCGATAGAACGACAATTACTATACTTATTACTCTTATTATTATCATTCTAACTCATGTTATTAACCATATTATGCAGATATGATCGATCGAACGACAATTACTATACTTCTTACACTTATTATTATCAATCTAACTCATATTATTAGCCATATTATGGTTATATTATCGATAGAACGACAATTACTATACTTATTACTGTTATTATTATCAATCTAACTCATATTATTAGCCATATTATGCTTAAATGATCGATAGAACTACAATTACTATACCCATTACTCTTGTTATTATCAATCTAACTCATATTATTAGCCATATTATGCTTATATGATCGATAGAACGAGAATTACTATACTCACTACTCTTAGTATTATCAATCTAACTCATATTATTAGCCATATTATGCTTATATTATCGATAGAACGACAATTACTATACTTATTACTGTTATTATTATCAATCTGACTCATATTATTACCCATATTATGCTTAAATGATCGATAGAACGACAATTACTATACTTATTACTGTTATTATTATCAATCTAACTCATATTATTAGCCATATTATGCTTATATGATCGATAGAACTACAATTACTATACTTATTACTGTTATTATTATCAATCTAACTCATATTATTAGCCATATTATGCTTATATGATCGATAGAACGACAAATACTATACTTATTACTCTTATTATTATCTATCTAACTCATATTATTAGCCATATTATGCTTATATGATCGATAGAACGACAAATACTATACTTATTACTCTTATTATTATCAACCTAACTCATATTATTAGCCATATTATGCTTATATGATCGATAGAACGAGAATTACTATACTCACTACTCTTAGTATTATCAATCTAACTCATATTATTAGCCATATTATGATTATATTATCGATAGAACGACAATTACTATACTTATTACTGTTGTTATTATCAATCTAACTCATATTATTAGGTATATTATGCTTAAATGATCGATAGATCTACAATTACTATACTCATTACGCTTATTATTATCAATCTAACTCGTATTATTAGCCATATTATGCTTACATGATCGATAGAACGACAAATACTATACTTATTACTCTTATTATTATCAATCTAACTCATATTATTAGCCATATTATGCTTATATGATCGATAGAACGACAATTACTATACTCACTACTCTTAGTATTATCAATCTAACTCATATTATTAGCCATATTATGCTTATATGATCGATAGAACGACAATTACTATACTCACTACTCTTAGTATTATCAATCTAACTCATATTATTAGCCTTATTATGCTTATATGATCGATAGAACGACAATTACTATACTTATTACTCTTATTATTATCAATCTAACTCATATTATTAGCCATAATATGCTTATATGATCGATAGAACGAGAACTACTATACTCACTACTCTTAGTATTATCAATCTAACTCATATTATTAGCCATATTATGCTTATATTATCGATAGAACGACAATTACTATACTTATTACTGTTATTATTATCAATCTGACTCATATTATTACCCATATTATGCTTAAATGATCGATAGAACGACAATTACTTTACTTATTACTCTTATTATTACCAATCTAATTCATATTATTAGCCATATTATGCTTATATGATCGATAGAACGACAAATACTATACTTATTACTCTTATTATTATCAATCTAACTCATATTATTAGCCATATTATGCTTATATGATCGATAGAACGAGAATTACTATACTCACTACTCTTAGTATTATCAATCTAACTCATATTATTAGCCATATTATGATTATATTATCGATAGAACGACAATTACTATGCTTATTACTGTTATTATTATCAATCTAACTCATATTATTAGCCATATTATGCTTAAATGATCGATAGATCTGCAATTACTATACTCATTACTCTTATTATTATCAATCTAACTCGTATTATTAGCCATATTATGCTTACATGATCGATAGAACGACAAATACTATACTTATTACTCTTATTATTATCAATCTAACTCATATTACTAGCCATATTATGCTTATATGATCGATAGAATGAGAATTACTGTACTCACTACTCTTAGTATTATCACTCCAACTCATATTATTAGCCATATTATGCTTATATGATCGAGAGAACGACAATTACTATACTTATTACTCTTATTATTATCAATCTAACTCATATTATTAGCCATATTATGCTTATATGATCGATAGAACGAGAATTACTATACTCACTACTCTTAGTATTATCAATCTAACTCATATTATTAGCCATATTATGCTTATATGATCGATAGAACGACAAATACTATACTTATTACTCTTATTATTATCTATCTAACTCATATTATTAGCCATATTATGCTTATATGATCGATAGAACGACAAATACTATACTTATTACTCTTATTATTATCAACCTAACTCATATTATTAGCCATATTATGCTTATATGATCGATAGAACGAGAATTACTATACTCACTACTCTTAGTATTATCAATCTAACTCATATTATTAGCCATATTATGATTATATTATCGATAGAACGACAATTACTATACTTATTACTGTTGTTATTATCAATCTAACTCATATTATTAGGTATATTATGCTTAAATGATCGATAGATCTACAATTACTATACTCATTACGCTTATTATTATCAATCTAACTCGTATTATTAGCCATATTATGCTTACATGATCGATAGAACGACAAATACTATACTTATTACTCTTATTATTATCAATCTAACTCATATTATTAGCCATATTATGCTTATATGATCGATAGAACGACAATTACTATACTCACTACTCTTAGTATTATCAATCTAACTCATATTATTAGCCATATTATGCTTATATGATCGATAGAACGACAATTACTATACTCACTACTCTTAGTATTATCAATCTAACTCATATTATTAGCCTTATTATGCTTATATGATCGATAGAACGACAATTACTATACTTATTACTCTTATTATTATCAATCTAACTCATATTATTAGCCATAATATGCTTATATGATCGATAGAACGAGAACTACTATACTCACTACTCTTAGTATTATCAATCTAACTCATATTATTAGCCATATTATGCTTATATTATCGATAGAACGACAATTACTATACTTATTACTGTTATTATTATCAATCTGACTCATATTATTACCCATATTATGCTTAAATGATCGATAGAACGACAATTACTTTACTTATTACTCTTATTATTACCAATCTAATTCATATTATTAGCCATATTATGCTTATATGATCGATAGAACGACAAATACTATACTTATTACTCTTATTATTATCAATCTAACTCATATTATTAGCCATATTATGCTTATATGATCGATAGAACGAGAATTACTATACTCACTACTCTTAGTATTATCAATCTAACTCATATTATTAGCCATATTATGATTATATTATCGATAGAACGACAATTACTATACTTATTACTGTTATTATTATCAATCTAACTCATATTATTAGCCATATTATGCTTAAATGATCGATAGATCTGCAATTACTATACTCATTACTCTTATTATTATCAATCTAACTCGTATTATTAGCCATATTATGCTTACATGATCGATAGAACGACAAATACTATACTTATTACTCTTATTATTATCAATCTAACTCATATTACTAGCCATATTATGCTTATATGATCGATAGAATGAGAATTACTGTACTCACTACTCTTAGTATTATCACTCCAACTCATATTATTAGCCATATTATGCTTATATGATCGAGAGAACGACAATTACTATACTTATTACTCTTATTATTATCAATCTAACTCATATTATTAGCCATATTATGCTTATATGATCGATAGAACGAGAATTACTATACTCACTACTCTTAGTATTATCAATCTAACTCATATTATTAGCCATATTATGGTTATATTATCGATAGAACGACAATGACTATACTTATTACTGTTATTATTATCAATCTAACTCATATTATTAGCCATATTATGCTTAAATGATCGATAGAACTACAATTACTATACTCATTACTCTTATTATTATCAATCTAACTCATATTATTAGCCATATTATGCTTATATGATCGATAGAACGAGAATTACTATACTCACTACTCTTAGTATTATCAATCTAACTCATATTATTAGCCATATTATGCTTATATGATCGATAGAACGACAATTACTATACTTATTACTCTTATTGTTATCAATCTAACTCATATTATTAGCCATATTATGCTTATATGATCGATAGAACGACAATTACTATACTCACTACTCTTAGTATTATCAATCTAACTCGTATTATTAGCCATATTATGCTTATATGATCGATAGAACGACAAATACTATACTTATTACTCTTATTATTATCAATCTAACTCATATTATTAGCCATATTATGCTTATATGATCGATAGAACGACAATTACTATACTCACTACTCTTAGTATTATCAATCTAACTCATATTATTAGCCATATTATGCTTCTATTATCGATAGAACGACAATTACTATACTTATTACTGTTATTATTATCAATCTAACTCATATTATTAGCGATATTATGCTTATATGATCGATAGAATGAGAATTACTATACTCACTACTCTTAGTATTATCACTCTGACTCATATTCTTAACCATATTATGCCGATATGATCGACAGAACTACAATTACTATACTCATTACTCTTATTATTATCAATCTAACTCATATTATTAGCCATATTATGCTTATATGATCGATAGAATGAGAATTACTATACTCGTCACTCTTAGTATCATCACTCTAACTCATATTATTAGCCTTATTATGCTTATATGATCCATAGAACGACAATTACCGTAGTTATTACTCTTATTATTATCAATCTAACTCATATTATTAGCCATATTATGCTTATATGATCGATAGAACGAGAATTACTATACTCACTACTCTTAGTATTATCAATGTAACTCATATTATTAGCCATATTATGCTTATATTATCGATAGAACGACAATTACTATACTTATTACTGTTATTATTATCAATCTAACTCATATTATTAGCCATATTATGCTTAAATGATCGATAGATCTACAATTACTATACTCATTACTCTTATTATTATCAATCTAACTCGTATTATTAGCCATATTATGCTTACATGATCGATAGAACGACAAATACTATACTTATTACTCTTATTATTATCAATCTAACTCATATTACTAGCCATATTATGCTTATATGATCGATAGAATGAGAATTACTGTACTCACTACTCTTAGTATTATCACTCCAACTCATATTATTAGCCATATTATGCTTATATGATCGATAGAACGACAATTACTATACTTATTACTCTTATTATTATCAATCTAACTCATATTATTAGCCATAATATGCTTATATGATCGATAGAACGAGAACTACTATACTCACTACTCTTAGTATTATCAATCTAACTCATATTATTAGCCATATTATGCTTATATTATCGATAGAACGACAATTACTATACTTATTACTGTTATTATTATCAATCTGACTCATATTATTACCCATATTATGCTTAAATGATCGATAGAACGACAATTACTATACTTATTACTCTTATTATTATCAATCTAATTCATATTATTAGCCATATTATGCTTATATGATCGATAGAACGACAAATACTATACTTATTACTCTTATTATTATCAATCTAACTCATATTATTAGCCATATTATGCTTATATGATCGATAGAACGAGAATTACTATACTCACTACTCTTAGTATTATCACTCCAACTCATATTATTAGCCATATTATGCTTATATGATCGAGAGAACGACAATTACTATACTTATTACTCTTATTATTATCAATCTAACTCATATTATTAGCCATATTATGCTTATATGATCGATAGAACGAGAATTACTATACTCACTACTCTTAGTATTATCAATCTAACTCATATTATTAGCCATATTATGGTTATATTATCGATAGAACGACAATGACTATACTTATTACTGTTATTATTATCAATCTAACTCATATTATTAGCCATATTATGCTTAAATGATCGATAGAACTACAATTACTATACTCATTACTCTTATTATTATCAATCTAACTCATATTATTAGCCATATTATGCTTATATGATCGATAGAACGAGAATTACTATACTCACTACTCTTAGTATTATCAATCTAACTCATATTATTAGCCATATTATGCTTATATGATCGATAGAACGACAATTACTATACTTATTACTCTTATTATTATCAATCTAACTCATATTATTAGCCATATTATGCTTATATGATCGATAGAACGACAATTACTATACTCACTACTCTTAGTATTATCAATCTAACTCGTATTATTAGCCATATTATGCTTATATGATCGATAGAACGACAAATACTATACTTATTACTCTTATTATTATCAATCTAACTCATATTATTAGCCATATTATGCTTATATGATCGATAGAACGACAATTACTATACTCACTACTCTTAGTATTATCAATCTAACTCATATTATTAGCCATATTATGCTTATATTATCGATAGAACGACAATTACTATACTTATTACTGTTATTATTATCAATCTAACTCATATTATTAGCGATATTATGCTTATATGATCGATAGAATGAGAATTACTATACTCACTACTCTTAGTATTATCACTCTGACTCATATTCTTAACCATATTATGCCGATATGATCGACAGAACTACAATTACTATACTCATTACTCTTATTATTATCAATCTAACTCATATTATTAGCCATATTATGCTTATATGATCGATAGAATGAGAATTACTATACTCGTCACTCTTAGTATCATCACTCTAACTCATATTATTAGCCTTATTATGCTTATATGATCCATAGAACGACAATTACCGTAGTTATTACTCTTATTATTATCAATCTAACTCATATTATTAGCCATATTATGCTTATATGATCGATAGAACGAGAATTACTATACTCACTACTCTTAGTATTATCAATGTAACTCATATTATTAGCCATATTATGCTTATATTATCGATAGAACGACAATTACTATACTTATTACTGTTATTATTATCAATCTAACTCATATTATTAGCCATATTATGCTTAAATGATCGATAGATCTACAATTACTATACTCATTACTCTTATTATTATCAATCTAACTCGTATTATTAGCCATATTATGCTTACATGATCGATAGAACGACAAATACTATACTTATTACTCTTATTATTATCAATCTACCTCATATTACTAGCCATATTATGCTTATATGATCGATAGAATGAGAATTACTGTACTCACTACTCTTAGTATTATCACTCCAACTCATATTATTAGCCATATTATGCTTATATGATCGATAGAACGACAATTACTATACTTATTACTCTTATTATTATCAATCTAACTCATATTATTAGCCATAATATGCTTATATGATCGATAGAACGAGAACTACTATACTCACTACTCTTAGTATTATCAATCTAACTCATATTATTAGCCATATTATGCTTATATTATCGATAGAACGACAATTACTATACTTATTACTGTTATTATTATCAATCTGACTCATATTATTACCCATATTATGCTTAAATGATCGATAGAACGACAATTACTATACTTATTACTCTTATTATTATCAATCTAATTCATATTATTAGCCATATTATGCTTATATGATCGATAGAACGACAAATACTATACTTATTACTCTTATTATTATCAATCTAACTCATATTATTAGCCATATTATGCTTATATGATCGATAGAACGAGAATTACTATACTCACTGCTCTTAGTATTATCAATCTACCTCATATTACTAGCCATATTATGCTTATATGATCGATAGAATGAGAATTACTGTACTCACTACTCTTAGTATTATCACTCCAACTCATATTATTAGCCATATTATGCTTATATGATCGATAGAACGACAATTACTATACTTATTACTCTTATTATTATCAATCTAACTCATATTATTAGCCATAATATGCTTATATGATCGATAGAACGAGAACTACTATACTCACTACTCTTAGTATTATCAATCTAACTCATATTATTAGCCATATTATGCTTATATTATCGATAGAACGACAATTACTATACTTATTACTGTTATTATTATCAATCTGACTCATATTATTACCCATATTATGCTTAAATGATCGATAGAACGACAATTACTATACTTATTACTCTTATTATTATCAATCTAATTCATATTATTAGCCATATTATGCTTATATGATCGATAGAACGACAAATACTATACTTATTACTCTTATTATTATCAATCTAACTCATATTATTAGCCATATTATGCTTATATGATCGATAGAACGAGAATTACTATACTCACTGCTCTTAGTATTATCAATCTAACTCATATTATTAGCCATATTATGATTATATTATCGATAGAACGACAATTACTATACTTATTACTGTTATTATTATCAATCTAACTCATATTATTAGCCATATTATGCTTAAATGATCGATAGATCTACAATTACTATACTCATTACTCTTATTATTATCAATCTAACTCGTATTATTAGCCATATTATGCTTACATGATCGATAGAACGACAAATACTATACTTATTACTCTTATTATTATCAATCTAACTCATATTACTAGCCATATTATGCTTATATGATCGATAGAATGAGAATTACTGTACTCACTACTCTTAGTATTATCACTCCAACTCATATTATTAGCCATATTATGCTTATATGATCGAGAGAACGACAATTACTATACTTATTACTCTTATTATTATCAATCTAACTCATATTATTAGCCATATTATGCTTATATGATCGATAGAACGAGAATTACTATACTCACTTCTCTTAGTATTATCAATCTAACTCATATTATTAGCCATATTATGGTTATATTATCGATAGAACGACAATGACTATACTTATTACTGTTATTATTATCAATCTAACTCATATTATTAGCCATATTATGCTTAAATGATCGATAGAACTACAATTACTATACTCATTACTCTTATTATTATCAATCTAACTCATATTATTAGCCATATTATGCTTATATGATCGATAGAACGAGAATTACTATACTCACTACTCTTAGTATTATCAATCTAACTCATATTATTAGCCATATTATGCTTATATGATCGATAGAACGACAATTACTATACTTATTACTCTTATTATTATCAATCTAACTCATATTATTAGCCATATTATGCTTATATGATCGATAGAACGACAATTACTATACTCACTACTCTTAGTATTATCATTCTAACTCGTATTATTAGCCATATTATGCTTATATGATCGATAGAACGACAAATACTATACTTATTACTCTTATTATTATCAATCTAACTCATATTATTAGCCATATTATGCTTATATGATCGATAGAACGACAATTACTATACTCACTACTCTTAGTATTATCAATCTAACTCATATTATTAGCCATATTATGCTTATATTATCGATAGAACGACAATTACTATACTTATTACTGTTATTATTATCAATCTAACTCATATTATTAGCGATATTATGCTTATATGATCGATAGAATGAGAATTACTATACTCACTACTCTTAGTATTATCACTCTGACTCATATTCTTAACCATATTATGCCGATATGATCGACAGAACTACAATTATTATACTCATTACTCTTATTATTATCAATCTAACTCATATTATTAGCCATATTATGCTTATATGATCGATAGAATGAGAATTACTATACTCGTCACTCTTAGTATCATCACTCTAACTCATATTATTAGCCTTATTATGCTTATATGATCCATAGAACGACAATTACCGTAGTTATTACTCTTATTATTATCAATCTAACTCATATTATTAGCCATATTATGCTTATATGATCGATAGAACGAGAATTACTATACTCACTACTCTTAGTATTATCAATGTAACTCATATTATTAGCCATATTATGCTTATATTATCGATAGAACGACAATTACTATACTTATTACTGTTATTATTATCAATCTAACTCATATTATTAGCCATATTATGCTTAAATGATCGATAGATCTACAATTACTATACTCATTACTCTTATTATTATCAATCTAACTCGTATTATTAGCCATATTATGCTTACATGATCGATAGAACGACAAATACTATACTTATTACTCTTATTATTATCAATCTAACTCATATTACTAGCCATATTATGCTTATATGATCGATAGAATGAGAATTACTGTACTCACTACTCTTAGTATTATCACTCCAACTGATATTATTAGCCATATTATGCTTATATGATCGAGAGAACGACAATTACTATACTTATTACTCTTATTATTATCAATCTAACTCATATTATTAGCCATATTATGCTTATATGATCGATAGAACGACAATTACTATACTCACTACTCTTAGTATTATCAATCTAACTCATATTATTAGCCATATTATGCTTATATTATCGATAGATCTACAATTACTATACTCATTACTCTTATTATTATCAATCTAACTCATATTATTAGCCATATTATGCTTATATGATCGATAGAATGAGAATTACTATACTCACTACTCTTAGTATTATCACTCTGACTCATATTATTAACCATATTATGCCGATATGATCGACAGAACTACAATTACTATACTCATTACTCTTATTATTTTCAATCTAACTCATATTATTTGCCATATTATGCTTATATGATCGATAGAATGAGAATTACTATACTCACCACTCTTAGTATCATCACTCTAACTCATATTATTAGCCTTATTATGCTTATATGATCCATAGAACGACAATTACCGTAGTTATTACTCTTATTATTATCAATCTAACTCATATTATTAGCCATATTATGCTTATATGATCGATAGAACGAGAATTACTATACTCACTACTCTTAGTATTATCAATCTAACTCATATTATTAGCCTTATTATGCTTATATGATCGATAGAACGACAATTACTATACTTATTACTCTTATTATTATCAATCTAACTCATATTATTAGCCATATTATGCTTATATGATCGATAGAACGAGAATTACTATACTCACTACTCTTAGTATTATCAATCTAACTCATATTATTAGCCATATTATGATTATATTATCGATAGAACGACAATTACTATACTTATTACTGTTATTATGATCAATCTAACTCATATTATTAGCCATATTATGCTTAAATGATCGATAGATCTACAATTACTATACTCATTACTCTTATTATTATCAATCTAACTCGTATTATTAGCCATATTATGCTTACATGATCGATAGAACGACAAATACTGTACTTATTACTCTTATTATTATCAATCTAACTCATATTACTAGCCATATTATGCTTACATGATCGATAGAATGAGAATTACTGTACTCACTACTCTTAGTATTATCACTCTAACTCATATTATTAGCCTTATTATGCTTATATGATCGATAGAACGACAATTACTATACTTATTACTCTTATTACTATCAATCTAACTCATATTATTAGCCATATTATGCTTATATGATCGATAGAACGAGAACTACTATACTCACTACTCTTAGTATTATCAATCTAACTCATATTATTAGCCATATTATGCTTATATTATCGATAGAACGACAATTACTATACTTATTACTGTTATTATTATCAATCTGACTCATATTATTACCCATATTATGCTTAAATGATCGATAGAACGACAATTACTATACTTATTACTCTTATTATTATCAATCTAATTCATATTATTAGCCATATTATGCTTATATGATCGATAGAACGACAAATACTATACTTATTACTCTTATTATTATCAATCTAACTCATATTATTAGCCATATTATGCTTATATGATCGATAGAACGAGAATTACTATACTCACTACTCTTAGTATTATCAATCTAACTCATATTATTAGCCATATTATGGTTATATTATCGATAGAACGACAATTACTATACTTATTACTGTTATTATTATCAATCTAACTCATATTATTAGCCATATTATGCTTAAATGATCGATAGAACTACAATTACTATACTCATTACTCTTATTATTATCAATCTAACTCATATTATTAGCCATATTATGCTTATATGATCGATAGAACGACAATTACTATACTTATTACTGTTATTATTATCAATCTGACTCATATTATTACCCATATTATGCTTAAATGATCGATAGAACGACAATTACTATACTTATTACTCTTATTATTATCAATCTAATTCATATTATTAGCCATATTATGCTTATATTATCGATAGAACGACAATTACTATACTTATTACTGTTATTATTATCAATCTGACTCATATTATTACCCATATTATGCTTAAATGATCGATAGAACGACAATTACTATACTTATTACTCTTATTATTATCAATCTAATTCATATTATTAGCCATATTATGCTTATATGATCGATAGAACGACAAATACTATACTTATTACTCTTATTATTATCAATCTAACTCATATTATTAGCCATATTATGCTTATATGATCGATAGAACGAGAATTACTATACTCACTACTCTTAGTATTATCAATCTAACTCATATTATTAGCCATATTATGGTTATATTATCGATAGAACGACAATTACTATACTTATTACTGTTATTATTATCAATCTAACTCATATTATTAGCCATATTATGCTTAAATGATCGATAGAACTACAATTACTATACTCATTACTCTTATTATTATCAATCTAACTCATATTATTAGCCATATTATGCTTATATGATCGATAGAACGACAATTACTATACTTATTACTCTTATTATTATCAATCTAACTCATATTATTAGCCATATTATGCTTATATGATCGATAGAACGAGAATTACTATACTCACTACTCTTAGTATTATCAATGTAACTCATATTATTAGCCATATTATGCTTATATTATCGATAGAACGACAATTACTATACTTATTACTGTTATTATTATCAATCTAACTCATATTATTAGCCATATTATGCTTAAATGATCGATAGATCTACAATTACTATACTCATTACTCTTATTATTATCAATCTAACTCGTATTATTAGCCATATTATGCTTACATGATCGATAGAACGACAAATACTATACTTATTACTCTTATTATTATCAATCTAACTCATATTACTAGCCATATTATGCTTATATGATCGATAGAATGAGAATTACTGTACTCACTACTCTTAGTATTATCACTCCAACTCATATTATTAGCCATATTATGCTTATATGATCGAGAGAACGACAATTACTATACTTATTACTCCTATTATTATCAATCTAACTCATATTATTAGCCATATTATGCTTATATGATCGATAGAACGACAATTACTATACTCACTACTCTTAGTATTATCAATCTAACTCATATTATTAGCCATATTATGCTTATATTATCGATAGATCTACAATTACTATACTCATTACTCTTATTATTATCAATCTAACTCATATTATTAGCCATATTATGCTTATATGATCGATAGAATGAGAATTACTATACTCACTACTCTTAGTATTATCACTCTGACTCATATTATTAACCATATTATGCCGATATGATCGACAGAACTACAATTACTATACTCATTACTCTTATTATTTTCAATCTAACTCATATTATTTGCCATATTATGCTTATATGATCGATAGAATGAGAATTACTATACTCACCACTCTTAGTATCATCACTCTAACTCATATTATTAGCCTTATTATGCTTATATGATCCATAGAACGACAATTACCGTAGTTATTACTCTTATTATTATCAATCTAACTCATATTATTAGCCATATTATGCTTATATGATCGATAGAACGAGAATTACTATACTCACTACTCTTAGTATTATCAATCTAACTCATATTATTAGCCTTATTATGCTTATATGATCGATAGAACGACAATTACTATACTTATTACTCTTATTATTATCAATCTAACTCATATTATTAGCCATATTATGCTTATATGATCGATAGAACGAGAATTACTATACTCACTACTCTTAGTATTATCAATCTAACTCATATTATTAGCCATATTATGATTATATTATCGATAGAACGACAATTACTATACTTATTACTGTTATTATGATCAATCTAACTCATATTATTAGCCATATTATGCTTAAATGATCGATAGATCTACAATTACTATACTCATTACTCTTATTATTATCAATCTAACTCGTATTATTAGCCATATTATGCTTACATGATCGATAGAACGACAAATACTGTACTTATTACTCTTATTATTATCAATCTAACTCATATTACTAGCCATATTATGCTTACATGATCGATAGAATGAGAATTACTGTACTCACTACTCTTAGTATTATCACTCTAACTCATATTATTAGCCTTATTATGCTTATATGATCGATAGAACGACAATTACTATACTTATTACTCTTATTATTATCAATCTAACTCATATTATTAGCCATATTATGCTTATATGATCGATAGAACGAGAACTACTATACTCACTACTCTTAGTATTATCAATCTAACTCATATTATTAGCCATATTATGCTTATATTATCGATAGAACGACAATTACTATACTTATTACTGTTATTATTATCAATCTGACTCATATTATTACCCATATTATGCTTAAATGATCGATAGAACGACAATTACTATACTTATTACTCTTATTATTATCAATCTAATTCATATTATTAGCCATATTATGCTTATATGATCGATAGAACGACAAATACTATACTTATTACTCTTATTATTATCAATCTAACTCATATTATTAGCCATATTATGCTTATATGATCGATAGAACGAGAATTACTATACTCACTACTCTTAGTATTATCAATCTAACTCATATTATTAGCCATATTATGGTTATATTATCGATAGAACGACAATTACTATACTTATTACTGTTATTATTATCAATCTAACTCATATTATTAGCCATATTATGCTTAAATGATCGATAGAACTACAATTACTATACTCATTACTCTTATTATTATCAATCTAACTCATATTATTAGCCATATTATGCTTATATGATCGATAGAACGACAATTACTATACTTATTACTGTTATTATTATCAATCTGACTCATATTATTACCCATATTATGCTTAAATGATCGATAGAACGACAATTACTATACTTATTACTCTTATTATTATCAATCTAATTCATATTATTAGCCATATTATGCTTATATTATCGATAGAACGACAATTACTATACTTATTACTGTTATTATTATCAATCTGACTCATATTATTACCCATATTATGCTTAAATGATCGATAGAACGACAATTACTATACTTATTACTCTTATTATTATCAATCTAATTCATATTATTAGCCATATTATGCTTATATGATCGATAGAACGACAAATACTATACTTATTACTCTTATTATTATCAATCTAACTCATATTATTAGCCATATTATGCTTATATGATCGATAGAACGAGAATTACTATACTCACTACTCTTAGTATTATCAATCTAACTCATATTATTAGCCATATTATGGTTATATTATCGATAGAACGACAATTACTATACTTATTACTGTTATTATTATCAATCTAACTCATATTATTAGCCATATTATGCTTAAATGATCGATAGAACTACAATTACTATACTGATTACTCTTATTATTATCAATCTAACTCATATTATTAGCCATATTATGCTTATATGATCGATAGAACGACAATTACTATACTTATTACTCTTATTATTATCAATCTAACTCATATTATTAGCCATATTATGCTTATATGATCGATAGAACGAGAATTACTATACTCACTACTCTTAGTATTATCAATCTAACTCATATTATTAGCCATATTATGCTTATATGATCGATAGAACGACAATTACTATACTTATTACTCTCATTATTATCAATCTAACTCATATTATTAGCCATATTATGCTTATATGATCGATAGAACGAGAACTACTATACTCACTACTCTTAGTATTATCAATCTAACTCAAATTATTAGCCATATTATGCTTATATTATCGATAGAACGACAATTACTATACTTATTACTGTTATTATTATGAATCTGACTCATATTATTAGCCATATTATGCTTATATGATCGATAGACCTACAATTACTATACTCATTACTCTTATTATTATCAATCCAACTCATATTATTACCCGTATTATGCTGATATGATCGATAGAACGACATTCACTATACTTATTACACTCACTATTATCAATCTAACTCATATTATTAGCCATATTATGCTTAAATGATCGATAGATCTACAATTACTATACTCATTACTCTTATTATTATCAATCTAACTCATATTATTAGCCATATTATGCTTATATGATCGATAGAACGAGAATTACTATACTCACTACTCTTAGTATTATCAATCTAACTCATATTATTAGCCATATTATGCTTATATGATCGATAGAACGACAATTACTATACTTATTACTCTTATTATTATCAATCTAACTCATATTATTAGCCATATTATGCTTATATGATCGATAGAACGAGAACTACTATACTCACTACTCTTAGTATTATCAATCTAACTCATATTATTAGCCATATTATGCTTATATTATCGATAGAACGACAATTACTATACTTATTACTGTTATTATTATCAATCTGACTCATATTATTACCCATATTATGCTTAAATGATCGATAGAACGACAATTACTATACTTATTACTGTTATTATTATCAATCTAACTCATATTATTAGCCATATTATGCTTATATGATCGATAGAACGAGAATTACTATACTCACTACTCTTAGTATTATCAATCTAACTCATATTATTAGCCATATTATGCTTATATTATCGATAGAACGACAATTACTATACTTATTACTGTTATTATTATCAATCTGACTCATATTATTACCCATATAATGCTTAAATGATCGATAGAACGACAATTACTATACTTATTACTCTTATTATTATCAATCTAACTCATATTATTAGCCATATTATGCTTATATGATCGATAGAACGACAAATACTATACTTATTACTCTTATTATTATCAATCTAACTCATATTATGAGCCATATTATGCTTATATGATCGATAGAATGACAATTACTATACTTATTACTGTTATTATTATGAATCTGACTCATATTATTAGCCATATTATGCTTATATGATCGATAGACCTACAATTACTATACTCATTACTCTTATTATTATCAATCCAACTCATATTATTACCCGTATTATGCTGATATGATCGATAGAACGACATTCACTATACTTATTACACTCACTATTATCAATCTAACTCATATTATTAGCCATATTATGCTTAAATGATCGATAGATCTACAATTACTATACTCATTACTCTTATTATTATCAATCTAACTCATATTATTAGCCATATTATGCTTATATGATCGATAGAACGAGAATTACTATACTCACTACTCTTAGTATTATCAATCTAACTCATATTATTAGCCATATTATGCTTATATGATCGACAGAACGACAATTACTATACTTATTACTCTTATTATTATCAATCTAACTCATATTATTAGCCATATTATGCTTATATGATCGATAGAACGAGAACTACTATACTCACTACTCTTAGTATTATCAATCTAACTCATATTATTAGCCATATTATGCTTATATTATCGATAGAACGACAATTACTATACTTATTACTGTTATTATTATCAATCTGACTCATATTATTACCCATATTATGCTTAAATGATCGATAGAACGACAATTACTATACTTATTACTGTTATTATTATCAATCTAACTCATATTATTAGCCATATTATGCTTAAATGATCGATAGATCTACAATTACTATACTCATTACTCTTATTATTATCAATCTAACTCATATTATTAGCCATATTATGCTTATATGATCGATAGAACGAGAATTACTATACTCACTACTCTTAGTATTATCAATCTAACTCATATTATTAGCCTTATTATGCTTATATGATCGATAGAACGACAATTACTATACTTATTACTCTTATTATTATCAATCTAACTCATATTATTAGTCATATTATGCTTATATGATCGATAGAACGAGAATTACTATACTCACTACTCTTAGTATTATCAATCTAACTCATATTATTAGCCATATTATGCTTATATTATCGATAGAACGACAATTACTATACTTATTACTGTTATTATTATCAATCTGACTCATATTATTACCCATATTATGCTTAAATGATCGATAGAACGACAATTACTATACTTATTACTCTTATTATTATCAATCTAACTCATATTATTAGCCATATTATGCTTATATTATCAATAGAACGACAATTACTATACTTATTACTGTTATTATTATCAATCTAACTCATATTATTAGCCATATTATGCTTAGATGATCGATAGAATGAGAATTACTATACTCACTACTCTTAGTATTATCACTCTAACTCATATTATTAACCATGTTATGCCGATATGATCGACAGAACTACAATTACTATACTCATTACTCTTATTATTATCAATCTAACTCATATTATTAGCCATATTATGCTTATATGATCGATAGAATGAGAATTACTATACTCACCACTCTTAGTATTATCACTCTAACTCACATTATTAGCCTTATTATGCTTATATGATCCAAAGAACGACAATTACTATACTTATTACTCTTATTATTATCAATCTAACTCATATTATTAGCCATATTATGCTTATATGATCGATAGAATGAGAATTACTATACTCACTACTCTTAGTATTATCACTCTAACTCATATTATTAACCATGTTATGCCGATATGATCGACAGAACTACAATTACTATACTCATTACTCTTATTATTATCAATCTAACTCATATTATTAGCCATATTATGCTTATATGATCGATAGAATGAGAATTACTATACTCACCACTCTTAGTATTATCACTCTAACTCACATTATTAGCCTTATTATGCTTATATGATCCATAGAACGACAATTACCGTAGTTATTACTCTTATTATTATCAATCTAACTCATATTACTAGCCATATTATGCTTATATGATCGATAGAACGAGAATTACTGTACTCACTACTCTTAGTATTATCAATCTAACTCATATTATTAGCCATATTATGGTTATATTATCGATAGAACGACAATTACTATACTTATTACTGTTATTATTATCAATCTAACTCATATTATTAGCCATATTATGCTTAAATGATCGATAGAATGAGAATTACTGTACTCACCACTCTTAGTATTATCAATCTAACTCATATTATTAGCCATATTATGCTTATATGATCGATAGAACGACAATTACTATACTTATTACTGTTATTATTATGAATCTGACTCATATTATTAGCCATATTATGCTTATATGATCGATAGACCTACAATTACTATACTCATTACTCTTATTATTATCAATCCAACTCATATTATTACCCGTATTATGCTGATATGATCGATAGAACGACATTCACTATACTTATTACACTCACTATTATCAATCTAACTCATATTATTAACCATATTATGCAGATATGATCGATAGAACGACAATTACTATACTTATTACTCTTATTATTATCATTCTAACTCATATTATTAACCATATTATGCAGATATGATCGATAGAACTACAATTACTATACTCATTTCTCTTATTATTATCAATCTAACTCATATTATTAGCCATATTATGCTTATATTATCGATAGAACGACAATTACTATACTTATTACTGTTATTATTATCAATCTGACTCATATTATTACCCATATTATGCTTAAATGATCGATAGAACGACAATTACTATACTTATTACTGTTATTATTATCAATCTAACTCATATTATTAGCCATATTATGCTTAAATGATCGATAGATCTACAATTACTATACTCATTACTCTTATTATTATCAATCTAACTCGTATTATTAGCCATATTATGCTTATATGATCGATAGAACGAGAATTACTATACTCACTACTCTTAGTATTATCAATCTAACTCATAGTATTAGCCATATTATGCTTATATGATCGATAGAACGAGAATTACTATACTCACTACTCTTAGTATTATCAATCTAACTCATATTATTAGCCATATTATGCTTATATTATCGATAGAACGACAATTACTATACTTATTACTGTTATTATTATCAATCTGACTCATATTATTACCCATATTATGCTTAAATGATCGATAGAACGACAATTACTATACTTATTACTCTTATTATTATCAATCTAACTCATATTATTAGCCATATTATGCTTATATGATCGATAGAACGACAAATACTATACTTATTACTCTTATTATTATCAATCTAACTCATATTATTAGCCATATTATGCTTATATGATCGATAGAATGACAATTACTATACTTATTACTGTTATTATTATGAAGCTGACTCATATTATTAGCCATATTATGCTTATATGATCGATAGACCTACAATTACTATACTCATTACTCTTATTATTATCAATCCAACTCATATTATTACCCGTATTATGCTGATATGATCGATAGAACGACATTCACTATACTTATTACACTCACTATTATCAATCTAACTCATATTATTAGCCATATTATGCTTAAATGATCGATAGATCTACAATTACTATACTCATTACTCTTATTATTATCAATCTAACTCATATTATTAGCCATATTATGCTTATATGATCGATAGAACGAGAATTACTATACTCACTACTCTTAGTATTATCAATCTAACTCATATTATTAGCCATATTATGCTTATATGATCGACAGAACGACAATTACTATACTTATTACTCTTATTATTATCAATCTAACTCATATTATTAGCCATATTATGCTCATATGATCGATAGAACGAGAACTACTATACTCACTACTCTTAGTATTATCAATCTAACTCATATTATTAGCCATATTAGCTTATATTATCGATAGAACGACAATTACTATACTTATTACTGTTATTATTATCAATCTGACTCATATTATTACCCATATTATGCTTAAATGATCGATAGAACGACAATTACTATACTTATTACTGTTATTATTATCAATCTAACTCATATTATTAGCCATATTATGCTTAAATGATCGATAGATCTACAATTACTATACTCATTACTCTTATTATTATCAATCTAACTCATATTATTAGCCATATTATGCTTATATGATCGATAGAACGAGAATTACTATACTCACTACTCTTAGTATTATCAATCTAACTCATATTATTAGCCTTATTATGCTTATATGATCGATAGAACGACAATTACTATACTTATTACTCTTATTATTATCAATCTAACTCATATTATTAGCCATATTATGCTTATATGATCGATAGAACGAGAATTACTATACTCACTACTCTTAGTATTATCAATCTAACTCATACTATTAGCCATATTATGCTTATATTATCGATAGAACGACAATTACTATACTTATTACTGTTATTATTATCAATCTGACTCATATTATTACCCATATTATGCTTAAATGATCGATAGAACGACAATTACTATACTTATTACTCTTATTATTATCAATCTAACTCATATTATTAGCCATATTATGCTTTTATTATCGATAGAACGACAATTACTATACTTATTACTGTTATTATTATCAATCTAACTCATATTATTAGCCATATTATGCTTATATGATCGATAGAATGAGAATTACTATACTCACTACTCTTAGTATTATCACTCTAACTCATATTATTAACCATGTTATGCCGATATGATCGACAGAACTACAATTACTATACTCATTACTCTTATTATTATCAATCTAACTCATATTATTAGCCATATTATGCTTATATGATCGATAGAATGAGAATTCCTATACTCACCACTCTTAGTGTTATCACTCAAACTCACATTATTAGCCTTATTATGCTTATATGATCCATAGAACGGCAATTACCGTAGTTATTACTCTTATTATTACCAATCTAACTCATATTACTAGCCATATTATGCTTATATGATCGATAGAACGAGAATTACTATACTCACTACTCTTAGTATTATCAATCTAACTCATATTATTAGCCATATTATGGTTATATTATCGATAGAACGACAATTACTATACTTATTACTGTTATTATTATCAATCTAACTCATATTATTAGCCATATTATGCTTAAATGATCGATAGAATGAGAATTACTGTACTCACCACTCTTAGTATTATCAATCTAACTCATATTATTAGCCATATTATGCTTATATGATCGATAGAACGACAATTACTATACTTATTACTGTTATTATTATGAATCTGACTCATATTATTAGCCATATTATGCTTATATGATCGATAGACCTACAATTACTATACTCATTACTCTTATTATTATCAATCCAACTCATATTATTACCCGTATTATGCTGATATGATCGATAGAACGACATTCACTATACTTATTACACTCACTATTATCAATCTAACTCATATTATTAACCATATTATGCAGATATGATCGATAGAACGACAATTACTATACTTATTACTCTTATTATTATCATTCTAACTCATATTATTAACCATATTATGCAGATATGATCGATAGAACTACAATTACTATACTCATTTCTCTTATTATTTTCAATCTAACTCATATTATTAGCCAAATTATGCTTATATTATCGATAGAACGACAATTACTATACTTATTACTGTTATTATTATCAATCTGACTCATATTATTACCCATATTATGCTTAAATGATCGATAGAACGACAATTACTATACTTATTACTGTTATTATTATCAATCTAACTCATATTATTAGCCATATTATGCTTAAATGATCGATAGATCTACAATTACTATACTCATTACTCTTATTATTATCAATCTAACTCGTATTATTAGCCATATTATGCTTATATGATCGATAGAACGAGAATTACTATACTCACTACTCTTAGTATTATCAATCTAACTCATAGTATTAGCCATATTATGCTTATATGATCGATAGAACGAGAATTACTATACTCACTACTCTTAGTATTATCAATCTAACTCATATTATTAGCCATATTATGCTTATATTATCGATAGAACGACAATTACTATACTTATTACTGTTATTATTATCAATCTGACTCATATTATTACCCATATTATGCTTAAATGATCGATAGAACGACAATTACTATACTTATTACTCTTATTATTATCAATCTAACTCATATTATTAGCCATATTATGCTTATATGATCGATAGAACGACAAATACTATACTTATTACTCTTATTATTATCAATCTAACTCATATTATTAGCCATATTATGCTTATATGATCGATAGAATGACAATTACTATACTTATTACTGTTATTATTATGAAGCTGACTCATATTATTAGCCATATTATGCTTATATGATCGATAGACCTACAATTACTATACTCATTACTCTTATTATTATCAATCCAACTCATATTATTACCCGTATTATGCTGATATGATCGATAGAACGACATTCACTATACTTATTACACTCACTATTATCAATCTAACTCATATTATTAGCCATATTATGCTTAAATGATCGATAGATCTACAATTACTATACTCATTACTCTTATTATTATCAATCTAACTCATATTATTAGCCATATTATGCTTATATGATCGATAGAACGAGAATTACTATACTCACTACTCTTAGTATTATCAATCTAACTCATATTATTAGCCATATTATGCTTATATGATCGACAGAACGACAATTACTATACTTATTACTCTTATTATTATCAATCTAACTCATATTATTAGCCATATTATGCTCATATGATCGATAGAACGAGAACTACTATACTCACTACTCTTAGTATTATCAATCTAACTCATATTATTAGCCATATTAGCTTATATTATCGATAGAACGACAATTACTATACTTATTACTGTTATTATTATCAATCTGACTCATATTATTACCCATATTATGCTTAAATGATCGATAGAACGACAATTACTATACTTATTACTGTTATTATTATCAATCTAACTCATATTATTAGCCATATTATGCTTAAATGATCGATAGATCTACAATTACTATACTCATTACTCTTATTATTATCAATCTAACTCATATTATTAGCCATATTATGCTTATATGATCGATAGAACGAGAATTACTATACTCACTACTCTTAGTATTATCAATCTAACTCATATTATTAGCCTTATTATGCTTATATGATCGATAGAACGACAATTACTATACTTATTACTCTTATTATTATCAATCTAACTCATATTATTAGCCATATTATGCTTATTTGATCGATAGAACGAGAATTACTATACTCACTACTCTTAGTATTATCAATCTAACTCATACTATTAGCCATATTATGCTTATATTATCGATAGAACGACAATTACTATACTTATTACTGTTATTATTATCAATCTGACTCATATTATTACCCATATTATGCTTAAATGATCGATAGAACGACAATTACTATACTTATTACTCTTATTATTATCAATCTAACTCATATTATTAGCCATATTATGCTTTTATTATCGATAGAACGACAATTACTATACTTATTACTGTTATTATTATCAATCTAACTCATATTATTAGCCATATTATGCTTATATGATCGATAGAATGAGAATTACTATACTCACTACTCTTAGTATTATCACTCTAACTCATATTATTAACCATGTTATGCCGATATGATCGACAGAACTACAATTACTATACTCATTACTCTTATTATTATCAATCTAACTCATATTATTAGCCATATTATGCTTATATGATCGATAGAATGAGAATTCCTATACTCACCACTCTTAGTATTATCACTCAAACTCACATTATTAGCCTTATTATGCTTATATGATCCATAGAACGGCAATTACCGTAGTTATTACTCTTATTATTATCAATCTAACTCATATTACTAGCCATATTATGCTTATATGATCGATAGAACGAGAATTACTATACTCACTACTCTTAGTATTATCAATCTAACTCTTATTATTAGCCATATTATGGTTATATTATCGAGAGAACTACAATTACTATACTTATTACTGTTATTATTATCAATCTAACTCATATTATTAGCCATATTATGCTTAAATGATCGATAGAATGAGAATTACTGTACTCACTACTCTTAGTATTATCAATCTAACTCATATTATTAGCCATATTATGCTTATATGATCGATAGAACGACAATTACTATACTTATTACTGTTATTATTATGAATCTGACTCATATTATTAGCCATATTATGCTTATATGATCGATAGACCTACAATTACTATACTCATTACTCTTATTATTATCAATCCAACTCATATTATTACCCGTATTATGCTGATATGATCGATAGAACGACATTCACTATACTTATTACACTCACTATTATCAATCTAACTCATATTATTAACCATATTATGCAGATATGATCGATAGAACGACAATTACTATACTTATTACTCTTATTATTATCATTCTAACTCATATTATTAACCGTATTATGCAGATATGATCGATAGAACTACAATTACTATACTCATTACTCTTATTATTATCAATCTAACTCATATTATTAGCCATATTATGCTTATATGATCGATAGAACGAGAATTACTATACTCACAACTCTTAGTATTATCAATCTAACTCATATTATTAGCCTTATTATGCTTATATGATCGATAGAACGACAATTACTATACTTATTACTCTTATTATTATCAATCTAACTCATATTATTAGTCATATTATGCTTATATGATCGATAGAACGAGAATTACTATACTCACTACTCTTAGTATTATCAATCTAACTCATATTATTAGCCATATTATGCTTATATTATCAATAGAACGACAATTACTATACTTATTACTGTTATTATTATCAATCTAACTCATATTATTAGCCATATTATGCTTAGATGATCGATAGAATGAGAATTACTATACTCACTACTCTTAGTATTATCACTCTAACTCATATTATTAACCATGTTATGCCGATATGATCGACAGAACTACAATTACTATACTCATTACTCTTATTATTATCAATCTAACTCATATTATTAGCCATATTATGCTTATATGATCGATAGAATGAGAATTACTATACTCACCACTCTTAGTATTATCACTCTAACTCACATTATTAGCCTTATTATGCTTATATGATCCAAAGAACGACAATTACTATACTTATTACTCTTATTATTATCAATCTAACTCATATTATTAGCCATATTATGCTTATATGATCGATAGAATGAGAATTACTATACTCACTACTCTTAGTATTATCACTCTAACTCATATTATTAACCATGTTATGCCGATATGATCGACAGAACTACAATTACTATACTCATTACTCTTATTATTATCAATCTAACTCATATTATTAGCCATATTATGCTTATATGATCGATAGAATGAGAATTACTATACTCACCACTCTTAGTATTATCACTCTAACTCACATTATTAGCCATATTATGGTTATATTATCGATAGAACGACAATTACTATACTTATTACTGTTATTATTATCAATCTAACTCATATTATTAGCCATATTATGCTTAAATGATCGATAGAATGAGAATTACTGTACTCACCACTCTTAGTATTATCAATCTAACTCATATTATTAGCCATATTATGCTTATATGATCGATAGAACGACAATTACTATACTTATTACTGTTATTATTATGAATCTGACTCATATTATTAGCCATATTATGCTTATATGATCGATAGACCTACAATTACTATACTCATTACTCTTATTATTATCAATCCAACTCATATTATTACCCGTATTATGCTGATATGATCGATAGAACGACATTCACTATACTTATTACACTCACTATTATCAATCTAACTCATATTATTAACCATATTATGCAGATATGATCGATAGAACGACAATTACTATACTTATTACTCTTATTATTATCATTCTAACTCATATTATTAACCATATTATGCAGATATGATCGATAGAACTACAATTACTATACTCATTTCTCTTATTATTATCAATCTAACTCATATTATTAGCCATATTATGCTTATATTATCGATAGAACGACAATTACTATACTTATTACTGTTATTATTATCAATCTGACTCATATTATTAACCATATTATGCTTAAATGATCGATAGAACGACAATTACTATACTTATTACTGTTATTATTATCAATCTAACTCATATTATTAGCCATATTATGCTTAAATGATCGATAGATCTACAATTACTATACTCATTACTCTTATTATTATCAATCTAACTCGTATTATTAGCCATATTATGCTTATATGATCGATAGAACGAGAATTACTATACTCACTACTCTTAGTATTATCAATCTAACTCATATTATTAGCCTTATTATGCTTATATGATCGATAGAACGACAATTACTATACTTATTACTCTTATTATTATCAATCTAACTCATAGTATTAGCCATATTATGCTTATATGATCGATAGAACGAGAATTACTATACTCACTACTCTTAGTATTATCAATCTAACTCATATTATTAGCCATATTATGCTTATATTATCGATAGAACGACAATTACTATACTTATTACTGTTATTATTATCAATCTGACTCATATTATTACCCATATTATGCTTAAATGATCGATAGAACGACAATTACTATACTTATTACTCTTATTATTATCAATCTAACTCATATTATTAGCCATATTATGCTTATATGATCGATAGAACGACAAATACTATACTTATTACTCTTATTATTATCAATCTAACTCATATTATTAGCCATATTATGCTTATATGATCGATAGAATGACAATTACTATACTTATTACTGTTATTATTATGAAGCTGACTCATATTATTAGCCATATTATGCTTATATGATCGATAGACCTACAATTACTATACTCATTACTCTTATTATTATCAATCCAACTCATATTATTACCCGTATTATGCTGATATGATCGATAGAACGACATTCACTATACTTATTACACTCACTATTATCAATCTAACTCATATTATTAGCCATATTATGCTTAAATGATCGATAGATCTACAATTACTATACTCATTACTCTTATTATTATCAATCTAACTCATATTATTAGCCATATTATGCTTATATGATCGATAGAACGAGAATTACTATACTCACTACTCTTAGTATTATCAATCTAACTCATATTATTAGCCATATTATGGTTATATTATCGATAGAACGACAGTGACTATACTTATTACTGTTATTATTATCAATCTAACTCATATTATTAGCCATATTATGCTTATATGATCGATAGAACGACAATTACTATACTCACTACTCTTAGTGTTATCAATCTAACTCGTATTATTAGCCATATTATGCTTATATTATCGATAGAACGACAATTACTATACTTATTACTGTTATTATTATCAATCTAACTCATATTATTAGCGATATTATGCTTATATGATCGATAGAACGAGAATTACTATACTCACTACTCTTAGTATTATCAATCTAACTCATATTATTAGCCATATTATGCTTATATGATCGATAGTACGACAATTACTATACTCATTACTCTTATTATTATCAATCTAACTCATATTATTAACCATATTATGCAGATATGATCGATAGAACGACAATTACTATACTTATTACTCTTATTATTATAAACCTAACTCATATTATTAGCCATATTATGCTTATATTATCGATAGAACGACAATTACTATACTTATTACTGTTATTATTATCAATCTGACTCATATTATTACCCATATTATGCTTAAATGATCGATAGAACGACAATTACTATACTTATTACTGTTATTATTATCAATCTAACTCATATTATTAGCCATATTATGCTTAAATGATCGATAGATCTACAATTACTATACTCATTACTCTTATTATTATCAATCTAACTCATATTATTAGCCATATTATGCTTATATGATCGATAGAACGAGAATTACTATACTCACTACTCTTAGTATTATCAATCTAACTCATATTATTAGCCATATTATGGTTATATTATCGATAGAACGACAATTACTATACTTATTACTGTTATTATTATCAATCTAACTCATATTATTAGCCATATTATGCTTAAATGATCGATAGAACTACAATTACTATACTCATTACTCTTATTATTATCAATCTAACTCATATTATTAGCCATATTATGCTTATATGATCGATAGAACGAGAATTACTATACTCACTACTCTTAGTATTATCAATCTAACTCATATTATTAGCCATATTATGCTTATATGATCGATAGAACGAGAATTACTATACTCACTACTCTTAGTATTATCAATCTAACTCATATTATTAGCCTTATTATGCTTATATGATCGATAGAACGACAATTACTATACTTATTACTCTTATTATTATCAATCTAACTCATATTATTAGCCATATTATGCTTATATGATCGATAGAACGAGAATTACTATACTCACTACTCTTAGTATTATCAATCTAACTCATAGTATTAGCCATATTATGCTTATATTATCGATAGAACGACAATTACTATACTTATTACTGTTATTATTATCAATCTGACTCATATTATTACCCATATTATGCTTAAATGATCGATAGAACGACAATTACTATACTTATTACTCTTATTATTATCAATCTAACTCATATTATTAGCCATATTATGCTTATATGATCGATAGAACGACAAATACTATACTTATTACTCTTATTATTATCAATCTAACTCTTATTATTAGCCATATTATGCTTATATGATCGATAGAACGAGAATTACTATACTCACTACTCTTAGTATTATCAATCTAACTCATATTATTAGCCATATTATGATTATATTATCGATAGAACGACAATTACTATACTTATTACTGTTATTATTATCAATCTAACTCATATTATTAGCCATATTATGCTTAAATGATCGATAGATCTACAATTACTATTCTCATTACTCTTATTATTATCAATCTAACTCGTATTATTAGCCATATTATGCTTAAATGATCGATAGAACGACAATTACTATACATATTACTCTTATTATTATCAATCTAACTCGTATTATTAGCCATATTATGCTTATATGATCGATAGAACGACAAATACTATACTTATTACTCTTATTATTATCAATCTAACTCATATTATTAGCCATATTATGCTTATATGATCGATAGAACGACAATTACTATACTCACTACACTTAGTATTATCAATCTAACTCATATTATTAGCCATATTATGCTTATATTATCGATAGAACGACAATTACTATACTTATTACTGTTATTATTATCAATCTAACTCATATTATTAGCCATATTATGCTTATATGATCGATAGAATGAGAATTACTATACTCACTACTCTTAGTATTATCACTCTAACTCATATTATTAACCATACTATGCCGATATGATCGACAGAACTACAATTACTATACTCATTACTCTTATTATTATCAATCTAACTCATATTATTAGCCATATTATGCTTATATGATCGATAGAATTAGAATTACTATACTCACCACTCTTAGTATTATCACTCTAACTCACATTATTAGCCTTATTATGCTTATATGATCCATAGAACGACAATTACCGTAGTTATTACTCTTCTTATTATCAATCTAACTCATATTATTAGCCATATTATGCTTATATGATCGATAGAATGAGAATTACTATACTCACTACTCTTAGTATTATCACTCTAACTCATATTATTAGCCATATCATGCTCATATGATCGAGAGAACGAGAATTACTGTACTCACTACTCTTAGTATTATCAATCTAACTCATATTATTAGCCATATTATGGTTATATGATCGATAGAACTACAATTACTATACTCATTACTCTTATTATTATCAATCCAACTCATGCTATTAGCCATATTATGGTTATATGATCGATATAACGACAATTACTATACTTATTACTCTTATTATTATCAATCTAACTCATATTATTAGCCATATTATGCTTATATGATCGATAGAACGACAATTACTATACTCACTACACTTAGTATTATCAATCTAACTCATATTATTAGCCATATTATGCTTATATTATCGATAGAACGACAATTACTATACTTATTACTTTTATTATTATCAATCTAACTCATATTATTAACCATATTATGCAGATATGATCGATAGAACGACAATTACTATACTTCTTACACTTATTATTATCAATCTAACTCATATTATTAGCCATATTATGCTTATATGATCGATAGAACGACAATTACTATACTTATTACTGTTATTATTATCAATCTGACTCATATTATTACCCATATTATGCTTAAATGATCGATAGAAGGACAATTACTATACTTATTACTGTTATTATTATCAATCTAACTCATATTATTAGCCATATTATGCTTAAATGATCGATAGATCTACAATTACTATACTCATTACTCTTATTATTATCAATCTAACTCATATTATTAGCCATATTATGCTTATATGATCGATAGAACGAGAATTACTATACTCACTACTCTTAGTATTATCAATCTAACTCATATTATTAGCCTTATTATGCTTATATGATCGATAGAACGACAATTACTATACTTATTACTCTTATTATTATCAATCTAACTCATATTATTAGCCATATTATTCTTATATGATCGATAGAACGAGAATTACTATACTCACTACTCTTAGTATTATCAATCTAACTCATAGTATTAGCCATATTATGCTTATATTATCGATAGAACGACAATTACTATACTTATTACTGTTATTATTATCAATCTGACTCATATTATTACCCATATTATGCTTAAATGATCGATAGAACGACAATTACTATACTTATTACTCTTATTATTATCAATCTAACTCATATTATTAGCCATATTATGCTTATATGATCGATAGGACGACAAATACTATACTTATTACTCTTATTATTATCAATCTAACTCTTATTATTAGCCATATTATGCTTATATGATCGATAGAACGAGAATTACTATACTCACTACTCTTAGTATTATCAATCTAACTCATATTATTAGCCATATTATGATTATATTATCGATAGAACGACAATTACTATACTTATTACTGTTATTATTATCAATCTAACTCATATTATTAGCCATATTATGCTTAAATGATCGATAGATCTACAATTACTATACTCATTACTCTTATTATTATCAATCTAACTCGTATTATTAGCCATATTATGCTTACATGATCGATAGAACGACAAATACTATACTTATTACTCTTATTATTATCAATCTAACTCATATTACTAGCCATATTATGCTTATATGATCGATAGAATGAGAATTACTGTACTCACTACTCTTAGTATTATCACTCTAACTCATATTATTAGCCATATTATGCTTATATGATCGATAGAACGACAATTACTATACTTATTACTGTTATTATTATCAATCTGACTCATATTATTACCCATATTATGCTTAAATGATCGATAGAACGACAATTACTATACTTATTACTCTTATTATTATCAATCTAACTCATATTATTAGCCATATTATGCTTATATGATCGATAGAACGACAAATACTATACTTATTAGTCTTATTATTATCAATCTAACTCTTATTATTAGCCATATTATGCTTATATGATCGATAGAACGAGAATTACTATACTCACTACTCTTAGTATTATCAATCTAACTCATATTATTAGCCATATTATGATTATATTATCGATAGAACGACAATTACTATACTTATTACTGTTATTATTATCAATCTAACTCATATTATTAGCCAGTTTATGCTTAAATGATCGATAGATCTACAATTACTATACTCATTACTCTTATTATTATCAATCTAACTCGTATTATTAGCCATATTATGCTTACATGATCGATAGAACGACAAATACTATACTTATTACTCTTATTATTATCAATCTAACTCATATTACTAGCCATATTATGCTTATATGATCGATAGAATGAGAATTACTGTACTCACTACTCTTAGTATTATCACTCTAACTCATATTATTAGCCATATTATGCTTATATGATCGAGAGAACGACAATTACTATACTTATTACTCTTATTTTTATCAATCTAACTCATATTATTAGCCATATTATGCTTATATGATCGATAGAACGAGAATTACTATACTCACTACTCTTAGTATTATCAATCTAACTCATATTATTAGCCATATTATGGTTATATTATCGATAGAACGACAATTACTATACTTATTACTGTTATTATTATCAATCTAACTCATATTATTAGCCATATTATGCTTATATGATCGATAGAACGACAATTACTATACTTATTACTCTTATTATTATCAATCTAACTCATATTATTAGCCATATTATGCTTATATGATCGATAGAACGAGAATTACTATACTCACTACTCTTAGTATTATCAATCTAACTCATATTATTAGCCATATTATGCTTATATGATCGATAGAACGACAATTACTATACTTATTACTGTTATTATTATGAATCTGACTCATATTATTAGCCATATTATGCTTATATGATCGATAGACCTACAATTACTATACTCATTACTCTTATTATTATCAATCCAACTCATATTATTACCCGTATTATGCTGATATGATCGATAGAACGACATTCACTATACTTATTACACTCACTATTATCAATCTAACTCATATTATTAACCATATTATGCAGATATGATCGATAGAACGACAATTACTATACTTATTACTCTTATTATTATCATTCTAACTCATATTATTAACCATATTATGCAGATATGATCGATAGAACTACAATTACTATACTCATTACTCTTATTATTATCAATCTAACTCATATTATTAGCCATATTATGCAGATATGGTCGATAGAACGACAATTACTATACTTATTACTCTTATTATTATCAATCTAACTCATATTATTAGCCATATTGTGCTTATATGATCGATAGAACGACAATTACTATACTTATTACTCTTATTATTATAAATCTAACTCATATTACTACCCATATTATGCTGATATGATCGATAGAACGGCAATTACTATACTTATTACTCTTATTATTATAAACCTAACTCATATTATTAGCCATATTATGCTTATATTATCGATAGAACGACAATTACTATACTTATTACTGTTATTATTATCAATCTGACTCATATTATTACCCATATTATGCTTAAATGATCGATAGAACGACAATTACTATACTTATTACTGTTATTATTATCAATCTAACTCATATTATTAGCCATATTATGCTTAAATGATCGATAGATCTACAATTACTATACTCATTACTCTTATTATTATCAATCTAACTCATATTATTAGCCATATTATGCTTATATGATCGATAGAACGAGAATTACTATACTCACTACTCTTAGTATTATCAATCTAACTCATATTATTAGCCATATTATGCTTATATTATCGGTAGAACGACAATTACTATACTTATTACTGTTATTATTATCAATCTGACTCATATTATTACCCATATTATGCTTAAATGGTCGATAGAACGACAATTACTATACTTATTACTCTTATTATTATCAATCTAACTCATATTATTAGCCATATTATGCTTATATGATCGATAGACCTACAATTACTATACTCATTACTCTTATTATTATCAATCCAACTCATATTATTACCCGTATTATGCTGATATGATCGATAGAGCGACATTCACTATACTTATTACACTCACTATTATCAATCTAACTCATATTATTAGCCATATTATGCTTAAATGATCGATAGAATGAGAATTACTGTACTCACTACTCTTAGTATTATCAATCTAACTCATATTATTAGCCACATTATGCTTATATGATCGATAGAACGACAATTACTATACTTATTACTGTTATTATTATCAATCTAACTCATATTATTAGCCATATTATGGTTATATGATCGATATAACGACAATTACTATACTTATTACTCTTATTATTATCAATCTAACTCATATTATTAGCCATATTATGCTTATATGATCGATAGAACGACAATTACTATACTCACTACACTTAGTATTATCAATCTAACTCATATTATTAGCCATATTATGCTTATATTATCGATAGAACGACAATTACTATACTTATTACTTTTATTATTATCAATCTAACTCATATTATTAACCATATTATGCAGATATGATCGATAGAACGACAATTACTATACTTATTACTCTTATTATTATCAATCTAACTCATATTATTAGCCATATTATGCTTATATGATCGATAGAACGAGAATTACTGTACTCACTACTCTTAGTATTATCACTCCAACTCATATTATTAGCCATATTATGCTTATATGATCGAGAGAACGACAATTACTATACTTATTATTCTTATTATTATCAATCTAACTCATATTATTAGCCATATTATGCTTATATGATCGATAGAACGAGAATTACTATACTCACTACTCTTAGTATTATCAATCTAACTCATATTATTAGCCATATTATGGTTATATTATCGATAGAACGACAGTGACTATACTTATTACTGTTATTATTATCAATCTAACTCATATTATTAGCCATATTATGCTTATATGATCGATAGAACGACAATTACTATACTCACTACTCTTAGTGTTATCAATCTAACTCGTATTATTAGCCATATTATGCTTATATTATCGATAGAACGACAATTACTATACTTATTACTGTTATTATTATCAATCTAACTCATATTATTAGCGATATTATGCTTATATGATCGATAGAATGAGAATTACTATACTCACTACTCTTAGTATTATCACTCTGACTCATATTCTTAACCATATTATGCCGATATGATCGACAGAACTACAATTACTATACTCATTACTCTTATTATTATCAATCTAACTCATATTATTAGCCATATTATGCTTATATGATCGATAGAATGAGAATTACTATACTCGTCACTCTTAGTATCATCACTCTAACTCATATTATTAGCCTTATTATGCTTATATGATCCAGAGAACGACAATTACCGTAGTTATTACTCTTATTATTATTAATCTAACTCATATTATTAGCCATATTATGCTTATATGATCGATAGAATGAGAATTACTATACTCGTCACTCTTAGTATCATCACTCTAACTCATATTATTAGCCTTATTATGCTTATATGATCCAGAGAACGACAATTACCGTAGTTATTACTCTTATTATTATCAATCTAACTCATATTAGTAGCCATATTATGCTTACATGATCGATAGAATGAGAATTACTGTACTCACTACTCTTAGTATTATCACTCTAACTCATATTATTAGCCTTATTATGCTTATATGATCGATAGAACGACAATTACTATACTTATTACTCTTATTATTATCAATCTAACTCATATTATTAGCCATATTATGCTTATATTATCGATAGAACGACAATTACTATACTTATTACTGTTATTATTATCAATCTAACTCATATTATTAGCCATATTATGCTTATATGATCGATAGAATGAGAATTACTATACTCACTACTCTTAGTATTATCACTCTGACTCATATTATTAATCATATTATGCCGATATGATCGACAGAACTACAATTACTATACTCATTACTCTTATTATTATCAATCTAACTCATATTATTAGCCATATTATGCTTATATGATCGATAGAATGAGAATTACTATACTCACCACTCTTAGTATCATCACTCTAACTTATATTATTAGCCTTATTATGCTTATATGATCCATAGAACGACAATTACCGTAGTTATTACTCTTATTATTATCAATCTAACTCATATTATTAGCCATATTATGCTTATATGATCGATAGAACGAGAATTACTATACTCACTACTCTTAGTATTATCAATGTAACTCATATTATTAGCCATATTATGGTTATATTATCGATAGAACGACAATTACTATACTTATTACTGTTATTATTATCAATCTAACTCATATTATTAGCCATATTATGCTTAAATGATCGATAGAATGAGAATTACTGTACTCACTACTCTTAGTATTATCACTCTAACTCATATTATTAGCCATATTATGCTTATATGATCGATAGAACGACAATTACTATACTTATTACTGTTATTATTATGAATCTGACTCATATTATTAGCCATATTATGCTTATATGATCGATAGACCTACAATTACTATACTCATTACTCTTATTATTATCAATCCAACTCATATTATTACCCGTATTATGCTGATATGATCGATAGCACGACATTCACTATACTTATTACACTCACTATTATCAATCTAACTCATATTATTAGCCATATTATGCTTAAATGATCGACAGATCTACAATTACTATACTCATTACTCTTACTATTATCAATCTAACTCATATTATTAGGCATATTATGCTTATATGATCGATAGAACGAGAATTACTATACTCACTACTCTTAGTATTATCAATCTAACTCATATTATTAGCCATATTATGCTTATATGATCGATAGAACGACAATTACTATACTTATTACTCTTATTATTATCAATCTAACTCATATTATTAGCCATATTATGCTTATATGATCGATAGAACGAGAACTACTATACTCACTACTCTTAGTATTATCAATCTAACTCATATTATTAGCCATATTATGCTTATATTATCGATAGAACGACAATTACTATACTTATTACTGTTATTATTATCAATCTGACTCATATTATTACCCATATTATGCTTAAATGATCGATAGAACGACAATTACTATACTTATTACTGTTATTATTATCAATCTAACTCATATTATTAGCCATATTATGCTTAAATGATCGATAGATCTACAATTACTATACTCATTACTCTTATTATTATCAATCTAACTCATATTATTAGCCATATTATGCTTATATGATCGATAGAACGAGAATTACTATACTCACTACTCTTAGTATTATCAATCTAACTCATATTATTAGCCTTATTATGCTTATATGATCGATAGAACGACAATTACTATACTTATTACTCTTATTATTATCAATCTAACTCATATTATTAGCCATATTATGCTTATATGATCGATAGAACGAGAATTACTATACTCACTACTCTTAGTATTATCAATCTAACTCATATTATTAGCCATATTATGCTTATATTATCGATAGAACGACAATTACTATACTTATTACTGTTATTATTATCAATCTGACTCATATTACTACCCATATTATGCTTAAATGATCGATAGAACGACAATTACTATACTTATTACTCTTATTATTATCAATCTAACTCATATTATTAGCCATATTATGCTTATATGATCGATAGAACGACAAATACTATACTTATTACTCTTATTATTATCAATCTAACTCATATTATTAGCCATATTATGCTTATATGATCGATAGAATGACAATTACTATACTTATTACTGTTATTATTATGAATCTGACTCATATTATTAGCCATATTATGCTTATATGATCGATAGACCTACAATTACTATACTCATTACTCTTATTATTATCAATCCAACTCATATTATTACCCGTATTATGCTGATATGATCGATAGAACGACATTCACTATACTTATTACACTCACTATTATCAATCTAACTCATATTATTAGCCATATTATGCTTAAATGATCGATAGATCTACAATTACTATACTCATTACTCTTATTATTATCAATCTAACTCATATTATTAGCCATATTATGCTTATATGATCGATAGAACGAGAATTACTATACTCACTACTCTTAGTATTATCAATCTAACTCATGTTATTAGCCATATTATGCTTATATGATCGACAGAACGACAATTACTATACTTATTACTCTTATTATTATCAATCTAACTCATATTATTAGCCATATTATGCTTATATGATCGATAGAACGAGAACTACTATACTCACTACTCTTAGTATTATCAATCTAACTCATATTATTAGCCATATTATGCTTATATTATCGATAGAACGACAATTACTATACTTATTACTGTTATTATTATCAATCTGACTCATATTATTACCCATATTATGCTTAAATGATCGATAGAACGACAATTACTATACTTATTACTGTTATTATTATCAATCTAACTCATATTATTAGCCATATTATGCTTAAATGATCGATAGATCTACAATTACTATACTCATTACTCTTATTATTATCAATCTAACTCATATTATTAGCCATATTATGCTTATATGATCGATAGAACGAGAATTACTATACTCACTACTCTTAGTATTATCAATCTAACTCATATTATTAGCCTTATTATGCTTATATGATCGATAGAACGACAATTACTATACTTATTACTCTTATTATTATCAATCTAACTCATATTATTAGCCATATTATGCTTATATGATCGATAGAACGAGAATTACTATACTCACTACTCTTAGTATTATCAATCTAACTCATATTATTAGCCATATTATGCTTATATTATCGATAGAACGACAATTACTATACTTATTACTGTTATTATTATCAATCTGACTCATATTATTACCCATATTATGCTTAAATGATCGATAGAACGACAATTACTATACTTATTACTCTTATTATTATCAATCTAACTCATATTATTAGCCATACTATGCTTATATTATCAATAGAACGACAATTACTATACTTATTACTGTTATTATTATCAATCTAACTCATATTATTAGCCATATTATGCTTAGATGATCGATAGAATGAGAATTACTATACTCACTACTCTTAGTATTATCACTCTAACTCATATTATTAACCATGTTATGCCGATATGATCGACAGAACTACAATTACTATACTCATTACTCTTATTATTATCAATCTAACTCATATTATTAGCCATATTATGCTTATATGATCGATAGAATGAGAATTACTATACTCACCACTCTTAGTATTATCACTCTAACTCACATTATCAGCCTTATTATGCTTATATGATCCAAAGAACGACAATTACTATACTTATTACTCTTATTATTATCAATCTAACTCATATTATTAGCCATATTATGCTTATATGATCGATAGAATGAGAATTACTATACTCACTACTCTTAGTATTATCACTCCAACTCATATTATTAACCATGTTATGCCGATATGATCGACAGAACTACAATTACTATACTCATTACTCTTATTATTATCAATCTAACTCATATTATTAGCCATATTATGCTTATATGATCGATAGAATGAGAATTACTATACTCACCACTCTTAGTATTATCACTCTAACTCACATTATTAGCCTTATTATGCTTATATGATCCATAGAACGACAATTACCGTAGTTATTACTCTTATTATTATCAATCTAACGCATATTACTAGCCATATTATGCTTATATGATCGATAGAACGAGAATTACTATACTCACTACTCTTAGTATTATCAATCTAACTCATATTATTAGCCATATTATGGTTATATTATCGATAGAACGACAATTACTATACTTATTACTGTTATTATTATCAATCTAACTCATATTATTAGCCATATTATGCTTAAATGATCGATAGAATGAGAATTACTGTACTCACCACTCTTAGTATTATCAATCTAACTCATATTATTAGCCATATTATGCTTATATGATCGATAGAACGACAATTACTATACTTATTACTGTTATTATTATGAATCTGACTCATATTATTAGCCATATTATGCTTATATGATCGATAGACCTACAATTACTATACTCATTACTCTTATTATTATCAATCCAACTCATATTATTACCCGTATTATGCTGATATGATCGATAGAACGACATTCACTATACTTATTACACTCACTATTATCAATCTAACTCATATTATTAACCATATTATGCAGATATGATCGATAGAACGAGAATTACTATACTCACTACTCTTAGTATTATCAATCTAACTCATATTATTAGCCTTATTATGCTTATATGATCGATAGAACGACAATTACTATACTTATTACTCTTATTATTATCAATCTAACTCATAGTATTAGCCATATTATGCTTATATGATCGATAGAACGAGAATTACTATACTCACTACTCTTAGTATTATCAATCTAACTCATATTATTAGCCATATTATGCTTATATTATCGATAGAACGACAATTACTATACTTATTACTGTTATTATTATCAATCTGACTCATATTATTACCCATATTATGCTTAAATGATCGATAGAACGACAATTACTATACTTATTACTCTTATTATTATCAATCTAACTCATATTATTAGCCATATTATGCTTATATGATCGATAGAACGACAAATACTATACTTATTACTCTTATTATTATCAATCTAACTCATATTATTAGCCATATTATGCTTATATGATCGATAGAATGACAATTACTATACTTATTACTGTTATTATTATGAATCTGACTCATAAGATTAGCCATATTATGCTTATATGATCGATAGACCTACAATTACTATACTCATTACTCTTATTATTATCAATCCAACTCATATTATTACCCGTATTATGCTGATATGATCGATAGAACGACATTCACTATACTTATTACACTCACTATTATCAATCTAACTCATATTATTAGCCATATTATGCTTAAATGATCGATAGATCTACAATTACTATACTCATTACTCTTATTATTATCAATCTAACTCATATTATTAGCCATATTATGCTTATATGATCGATAGAACGAGAATTACTATACTCACTACTCTTAGTATTATCAATCTAACTCATATTATTAGCCTTATTATGCTTATATGATCGATAGAACGACAATTACTATACTTATTACTCTTATTATTATCAATCTAACTCATATTATTAGCCATATTATGCTTATATGATCGATAGAACGAGAATTACTATACTCACTACTCTTAATATTATCAATCTAACTCATACTATTAGCCATATTATGCTTATATTATCGATAGAACAACAATTACTATACTTATTACTGTTATTATTATCAATCTGACTCATATTATTACCCATATTATGCTTAAATGATCGATAGAACGACAATTACTATACTTATTACTCTTATTATTATCAATCTAACTCATATTATTAGCCATATTATGCTTTTATTATCGATAGAACGACAATTACTATACTTATTACTGTTATTATTATCAATCTAACTCATATTATTAGCCATATTATGCTTATATGATCGATAGAATGAGAATTACTATACTCACTACTCTTAGTATTATCACTCTAACTCATATTATTAACCATGTTATGCCGATATGATCGACAGAACTACAATTACTATACTCATTACTCTTATTATTATCAATCTAACTCATATTATTAGCCATATTATGCTTATATGATCGATAGAATGAGAATTCCTATACTCACCACTCTTAGTATTATCACCCTAACTCACATTATTAGCCTTATTATGCTTATATGATCCATAGAACGGCAATTACCGTAGTTATTACTCTTATTATTATCAATCTAACTCATATTACTAGCCATATTATGCTTATATGATCGATAGAACGAGAATTACTATACTCACTACTCTTAGTATTATCAATCTAACTCATATTATTAGCCATATTATGGTTATATTATCGAGAGAACTACAATTACTATTCTTATTACTGTTATTATTATCAATCTAACTCATATTATTAGCCATATTATGCTTAAATGATCGATAGAATGAGAATTACTGTACTCACTACTCTTAGTATTATCAATCTAACTCATATTATTAGCCATATTATGCTTATACGATCGATAGAACGACAATTACTATACTTATTACACTTATTATTATCAATCTAACTCATATTATTAGCCATATTATGCTTATATGATCGATAGAACGACAATTACTATACTCATTACTCTTATTATTATCAATCTAACTCATATTATTAGCCATATTATGCTTATATGATCGATAGAACGACAATTACTATACTCACTACTCTTAGTATTATCAATCTAACTCATATTATTAGCCATATTATGCTTATATTATCGATAGAACGACAATTACTATACTTATTACTGTTATTATTATCAATCTAACTCATATTATTAACCATATTATGCAATTATGATCGACAGAACGACAATTACTATACTTATTACACTTATTATTATCAATCTAACTCATATTATTAGCCATATTATGCTTATATGATCGATAGAACGACAATTACTATACTCATTACTCTTATTATTATCAATCTAACTCATATTATTAGCCATATTATGCTTATATGATCGATAGAACGACAATTACTATACTCACTACTCTTAGTATTATCAATCTAACTCATATTATTAGCCATATTATGCTTATATTATCGATAGAACGACAATTACTATACTTATTACTGTTATTATTATCAATCTAACTCATATTATTAGCCTTATTATGCTTATATGATCGATAGAACGACAATTACTGTACTTATTACTCTTATTATTATCAATCTAACTCATATTATTAGCCATATTATGCTTATATGATCGATAGAACGACAATTACTATACTCACTACTCTTAGTATTATCAATCTAACTCATATTATTAGCCATATTATGCTTATATGATCGATAGAACGACAATTACTATACTCATTACTCTTATTATTATCAATCTAACTCATATTATTAGCCATATTATGCTTATATGATCGATAGAACGACAATTACTATACTCACTACTCTTAGTATTATCAATCTAACTCATATTATTAGCCATATTATGCTTATATGATCGATAGAACGACAATTACTATACTTATTACTCTTATTATTATCAATCTAACTCATATTATTAGACATATTGTGCTTATATGAGCGATAGAACTACAATTACTATATTTATTACACTCACTATTATCAATCTAACTCATATTATTAACCATATTATGCAGATATGATCGATAGAACGACAATTACTATACTCATTACTCTTATTATTATCAATCTAACTCATGCTATTAGCCATATTACGGTTATGTCATCGATAGAACGACAATTACTATACTCACTACTCTTAGTATTATCAATCTAACTCATATTATTAGTCATATTATGCTTATATTATCGATAGAACGACAATTACTATACTTATTACTGTTATTATTATCAATCTAACTCATATTATTAGCCATATTATGCTTATATGATCGATAGAATGAGAATTACTATACTCACTACTCTTAGTATTATCACTCTAACTCATATTATTAGCCATATTATGCTCATATGATCGAGAGAACGAGAATTACTATACTTATTACTCTTATTATTATCAATCTAACTCATATTATTAGCCATATTATGCTTATATGATCGATAGAACGAGAATTACTATACTCACTACTCTTAGTATTATCAATCTAACTCATATTATTAGCCATATTATGCAGATATGATCGATAGAACGACAATTACTATACTTCTTACACTTATTATTATCAATCTAACTCATATTATTAGCCATATTATGCTTATATGATCGATAGTACGACAATTACTATACTCATTACTCTTATTATTATCAATCTAACTCATATTATTAACCATATTATGCAGATATGATCGATAGAACGACAATTACTATACTTATTACTCTTATTATTATAAACCTAACTCATATTATTAGCCATATTATGCTTATATTATCGATAGAACGACAATTACTATACTTATTACTGTTATTATTATCAATCTGACTCATATTATTACCCATATTATGCTTAAATGATCGATAGAACGACAATTACTATACTTATTGCTGTTATTATTATCAATCTAACTCATATTATTAGCCATATTATGCTTAAATGATCGATAGATCTACAATTACTATACTCATTACTCTTATTATTATCAATCTAACTCATATTATTAGCCATATTATGCTTATATGATCGATAGAACGAGAATTACTATACTCACTACTCTTAGTATTATCAATCTAACTCATATTATTAGCCATATTATGGTTATATTATCGATAGAACGACAATTACTATACTTATTACTGTTATTATTATCAATCTAACTCATATTATTAGCCATATTATGCTTAAATGATCGATAGAACTACAATTACTATACTCATTACTCTTATTATTATCAATCTAACTCATATTATTAGCCATATTATGCTTATATGATCGATAGAACGAGAATTACTATACTCACTACTCTTAGTATTATCAATCTAACTCATATTATTAGCCATATTATGCTTATATGATCGATAGAACGAGAATTACTATACTCACTACTCTTAGTATTATCAATCTAACTCATATTATTAGCCTTATTATGCTTATATGATCGATAGAACGACAATTACTATACTTATTACTCTTATTATTATCAATCTAACTCATATTATTAGCCATATTATGCTTATATGATCGATAGAACGAGAATTACTATACTCACTACTCTTAGTATTATCAATCTAACTCATAGTATTAGCCATATTATGCTTATATTATCGATAGAACGACAATTACTATACTTATTACTGTTATTATTATCAATCTGACTCATATTATTACCCATATTATGCTTAAATGATCGATAGAACGACAATTACTATACTTATTACTCTTATTATTATCAATCTAACTCATATTATTAGCCATATTATGCTTATATGATCGATAGAACGACAAATACTATACTTATTACTCTTATTATTATCAATCTAACTCTTATTATTAGCCATATTATGCTTATATGATCGATAGAACGAGAATTACTATACTCACTACTCTTAGTATTATCAATCTAACTCATATTATTAGCCATATTATGATTATATTATCGATAGAACGACAATTACTATACTTATTACTGTTATTATTATCAATCTAACTCATATTATTAGCCATATTATGCTTAAATGATCGATAGATCTACAATTACTATTCTCATTACTCTTATTATTATCAATCTAACTCGTATTATTAGCCATATTATGCTTAAATGATCGATAGAACGACAATTACTATACATATTACTCTTATTATTATCAATCTAACTCGTATTATTAGCCATATTATGCTTATATGATCGATAGAACGACAAATACTATACTTATTACTCTTATTATTATCAATCTAACTCATATTATTAGCCATATTATGCTTATATGATCGATAGAACGACAATTACTATACTCACTACACTTAGTATTATCAATCTAACTCATATTATTAGCCATATTATGCTTATATTATCGATAGAACGACAATTACTATACTTATTACTGTTATTATTATCAATCTAACTCATATTATTAGCCATATTATGCTTATATGATCGATAGAATGAGAATTACTATACTCACTACTCTTAGTATTATCACTCTAACTCATATTATTAACCATACTATGCCGATATGATCGACAGAACTACAATTACTATACTCATTACTCTTATTATTATCAATCTAACTCATATTATTAGCCATATTATGCTTATATGATCGATAGAATTAGAATTACTATACTCACCACTCTTAGTATTATCACTCTAACTCACATTATTAGCCTTATTATGCTTATATGATCCATAGAACGACAATTACCGTAGTTATTACTCTTCTTATTATCAATCTAACTCATATTATTAGCCATATTATGCTTATATGATCGATAGAATGAGAATTACTATACTCACTACTCTTAGTATTATCACTCTAACTCATATTATTAGCCATATCATGCTCATATGATCGAGAGAACGAGAATTACTGTACTCACTACTCTTAGTATTATCAATCTAACTCATATTATTAGCCATATTATGGTTATATGATCGATAGAACTACAATTACTATACTCATTACTCTTATTATTATCAATCCAACTCATGCTATTAGCCATATTATGGTTATATGATCGATATAACGACAATTACTATACTTATTACTCTTATTATTATCAATCTAACTCATATTATTAGCCATATTATGCTTATATGATCGATAGAACGACAATTACTATACTCACTACACTTAGTATTATCAATCTAACTCATATTATTAGCCATATTATGCTTATATTATCGATAGAACGACAATTACTATACTTATTACTTTTATTATTATCAATCTAACTCATATTATTAACCATATTATGCAGATATGATCGATAGAACGACAATTACTATACTTCTTACACTTATTATTATCAATCTAACTCATATTATTAGCCATATTATGCTTATATGATCGATAGAACGACAATTACTATACTTATTACTGTTATTATTATCAATCTGACTCATATTATTACCCATATTATGCTTAAATGATCGATAGAAGGACAATTACTATACTTATTACTGTTATTATTATCAATCTAACTCATATTATTAGCCATATTATGCTTAAATGATCGATAGATCTACAATTACTATACTCATTACTCTTATTATTATCAATCTAACTCATATTATTAGCCATATTATGCTTATATGATCGATAGAACGAGAATTACTATACTCACTACTCTTAGTATTATCAATCTAACTCATATTATTAGCCTTATTATGCTTATATGATCGATAGAACGACAATTACTATACTTATTACTCTTATTATTATCAATCTAACTCATATTATTAGCCATATTATGCTTATATGATCGATAGAACGAGAATTACTATACTCACTACTCTTAGTATTATCAATCTAACTCATAGTATTAGCCATATTATGCTTATATTATCGATAGAACGACAATTACTATACTTATTACTGTTATTATTATCAATCTGACTCATATTATTACCCATATTATGCTTAAATGATCGATAGAACGACAATTACTATACTTATTACTCTTATTATTATCAATCTAACTCATATTATTAGCCATATTATGCTTATATGATCGATAGGACGACAAATACTATACTTATTACTCTTATTATTATCAATCTAACTCTTATTATTAGCCATATTATGCTTATATGATCGATAGAACGAGAATTACTATACTCACTACTCTTAGTATTATCAATCTAACTCATATTATTAGCCATATTATGATTATATTATCGATAGAACGACAATTACTATACTTATTACTGTTATTATTATCAATCTAACTCATATTATTAGCCATATTATGCTTAAATGATCGATAGATCTACAATTACTATACTCATTACTCTTATTATTATCAATCTAACTCGTATTATTAGCCATATTATGCTTACATGATCGATAGAACGACAAATACTATACTTATTACTCTTATTATTATCAATCTAACTCATATTACTAGCCATATTATGCTTATATGATCGATAGAATGAGAATTACTGTACTCACTACTCTTAGTATTATCACTCTAACTCATATTATTAGCCATATTATGCTTATATGATCGATAGAACGACAATTACTATACTTATTACTGTTATTATTATCAATCTGACTCATATTATTACCCATATTATGCTTAAATGATCGATAGAACGACAATTACTATACTTATTACTCTTATTATTATCAATCTAACTCATATTATTAGCCATATTATGCTTATATGATCGATAGAACGACAAATACTATACTTATTAGTCTTATTATTATCAATCTAACTCTTATTATTAGCCATATTATGCTTATATGATCGATAGAACGAGAATTACTATACTCACTACTCTTAGTATTATCAATCTAACTCATATTATTAGCCATATTATGATTATATTATCGATAGAACGACAATTACTATACTTATTACTGTTATTATTATCAATCTAACTCATATTATTAGCCAGTTTATGCTTAAATGATCGATAGATCTACAATTACTATACTCATTACTCTTATTATTATCAATCTAACTCGTATTATTAGCCATATTATGCTTACATGATCGATAGAACGACAAATACTATACTTATTACTCTTATTATTATCAATCTAACTCATATTACTAGCCATATTATGCTTATATGATCGATAGAATGAGAATTACTGTACTCACTACTCTTAGTATTATCACTCTAACTCATATTATTAGCCATATTATGCTTATATGATCGAGAGAACGACAATTACTATACTTATTACTCTTATTTTTATCAATCTAACTCATATTATTAGCCATATTATGCTTATATGATCGATAGAACGAGAATTACTATACTCACTACTCTTAGTATTATCAATCTAACTCATATTATTAGCCATATTATGGTTATATTATCGATAGAACGACAATTACTATACTTATTACTGTTATTATTATCAATCTAACTCATATTATTAGCCATATTATGCTTATATGATCGATAGAACGACAATTACTATACTTATTACTCTTATTATTATCAATCTAACTCATATTATTAGCCATATTATGCTTATATGATCGATAGAACGAGAATTACTATACTCACTACTCTTAGTATTATCAATCTAACTCATATTATTAGCCATATTATGCTTATATGATCGATAGAACGACAATTACTATACTTATTACTGTTATTATTATGAATCTGACTCATATTATTAGCCATATTATGCTTATATGATCGATAGACCTACAATTACTATACTCATTACTCTTATTATTATCAATCCAACTCATATTATTACCCGTATTATGCTGATATGATCGATAGAACGACATTCACTATACTTATTACACTCACTATTATCAATCTAACTCATATTATTAACCATATTATGCAGATATGATCGATAGAACGACAATTACTATACTTATTACTCTTATTATTATCATTCTAACTCATATTATTAACCATATTATGCAGATATGATCGATAGAACTACAATTACTATACTCATTACTCTTATTATTATCAATCTAACTCATATTATTAGCCATATTATGCAGATATGGTCGATAGAACGACAATTACTATACTTATTACTCTTATTATTATCAATCTAACTCATATTATTAGCCATATTGTGCTTATATGATCGATAGAACGACAATTACTATACTTATTACTCTTATTATTATAAATCTAACTCATATTACTACCCATATTATGCTGATATGATCGATAGAACGGCAATTACTATACTTATTACTCTTATTATTATAAACCTAACTCATATTATTAGCCATATTATGCTTATATTATCGATAGAACGACAATTACTATACTTATTACTGTTATTATTATCAATCTGACTCATATTATTACCCATATTATGCTTAAATGATCGATAGAACGACAATTACTATACTTATTACTGTTATTATTATCAATCTAACTCATATTATTAGCCATATTATGCTTAAATGATCGATAGATCTACAATTACTATACTCATTACTCTTATTATTATCAATCTAACTCATATTATTAGCCATATTATGCTTATATGATCGATAGAACGAGAATTACTATACTCACTACTCTTAGTATTATCAATCTAACTCATATTATTAGCCATATTATGCTTATATTATCGGTAGAACGACAATTACTATACTTATTACTGTTATTATTATCAATCTGACTCATATTATTACCCATATTATGCTTAAATGGTCGATAGAACGACAATTACTATACTTATTACTCTTATTATTATCAATCTAACTCATATTATTAGCCATATTATGCTAATATGATCGATAGACCTACAATTACTATACTCATTACTCTTATTATTATCAATCCAACTCATATTATTACCCGTATTATGCTGATATGATCGATAGAGCGACATTCACTATACTTATTACACTCACTATTATCAATCTAACTCATATTATTAGCCATATTATGCTTAAATGATCGATAGAATGAGAATTACTGTACTCACTACTCTTAGTATTATCAATCTAACTCATATTATTAGCCACATTATGCTTATATGATCGATAGAACGACAATTACTATACTTATTACTGTTATTATTATCAATCTAACTCATATTATTAGCCATATTATGGTTATATGATCGATATAACGACAATTACTATACTTATTACTCTTATTATTATCAATCTAACTCATATTATTAGCCATATTATGCTTATATGATCGATAGAACGACAATTACTATACTCACTACACTTAGTATTATCAATCTAACTCATATTATTAGCCATATTATGCTTATATTATCGATAGAACGACAATTACTATACTTATTACTTTTATTATTATCAATCTAACTCATATTATTAACCATATTATGCAGATATGATCGATAGAACGACAATTACTATACTTATTACTCTTATTATTATCAATCTAACTCATATTATTAGCCATATTATGCTTATATGATCGATAGAACGAGAATTACTATACTCACTACTCTTAGTATTATCAATCTAACTCATAGTATTAGCCATATTATGCTTATATTATCGATAGAACGACAATTACTATACTTATTACTGTTATTATTATCAATCTGACTCATATTATTACCCATATTATGCTTAAATGATCGATAGAACGACAATTACTATACTTATTACTCTTATTATTATCAATCTAACTCATATTATTAGCCATATTATGCTTATATGATCGATAGAACGACAAATACTATACTTATTACTCTTATTATTATCAATCTAACTCTTATTATTAGCCATATTATGCTTATATGATCGATAGAACGAGAATTACTATACTCACTACTCTTAGTATTATCAATCTAACTCATATTATTAGCCATTGTATGATTATATTATCGATAGAACGACAATTACTATACTTATTACTGTTATTATTATCAATCTAACTCATATTATTAGCCATATTATGCTTAAATGATCGATAGATCTACAATTACTATACTCATTACTCTTATTATTATCAATCTAACTCGTATTATTAGCCATATTATGCTTACATGATCGATAGAACGACAAATACTATACTTATTACTCTTATTATTATCAATCTAACTCATATTACTAGCCATATTATGCTTATATGATCGATAGAATGAGAATTACTGTACTCACTACTCTTAGTATTATCACTCTAACTCATATTATTAGCCATATTATGCTTATATGATCGATAGAACGACAATTACTATACTTATTACTGTTATTATTATCAATCTGACTCATATTATTACCCATATTATGCTTAAATGATCGATAGAACGACAATTACTATACTTATTACTCTTATTATTATCAATCTAACTCATATTATTAGCCATATTATGCTTATATGATCGATAGAACGACAAATACTATACTTATTACTCTTATTATTATCAATCTAACTCTTATTATTAGCCATATTATGCTTATATGATCGATAGAACGAGAATTACTATACTCACTACTCTTAGTATTATCAATCTAACTCATATTATTAGCCATATTATGCTTATATTATCGGTAGAACGACAATTACTATACTTATTACTGTTATTATTATCAATCTGACTCATATTATTACCCATATTATGCTTAAATGGTCGATAGAACGACAATTACTATACTTATTACTCTTATTATTATCAATCTAACTCATATTATTAGCCATATTATGCTTATATGATCGATAGACCTACAATTACTATACTCATTACTCTTATTATTATCAATCCAACTCATATTATTACCCGTATTATGCTGATATGATCGATAGAGCGACATTCACTATACTTATTACACTCACTATTATCAATCTAACTCATATTATTAGCCATATTATGCTTAAATGATCGATAGAATGAGAATTACTGTACTCACTACTCTTAGTATTATCAATCTAACTCATATTATTAGCCATATTATGCTTATATGATCGATAGAACGACAATTACTATACTTATTACTGTTATTATTATCAATCTAACTCATATTATTAGCCATATTATGCTTATATGATCGATAGAACGACAATTACTATACTCACTACACTTAGTATTATCAATCTAACTCATATTATTAGCCATATTATGCTTATATTATCGATAGAACGACAATTACTATACTTATTACTGTTATTATTATCAATCTAACTCATATTATTAGCCATATTATGCTTATATGATCGATAGAATGAGAATTACTATACTCACTACTCTTAGTATTATCACTCTAACTCATATTATTAACCATACTATGCCGATATGATCGACAGAACTACAATTACTATACTCATTACTCTTATTATTATCAATCTAACTCATATTATTAGCCATATTATGCTTATATGATCGATAGAATTAGAATTACTATACTCACCACTCTTAGTATTATCACTCTAACTCACATTATTAGCCTTATTATGCTTATATGATCCATAGAACGACAATTACCGTAGTTATTACTCTTATTATTATCAATCTAACTCATATTATTAGCCATATTATGCTTATATGATCGATAGAATGAGAATTACTATACTCACTACTCTTAGTATTATCACTCTAACTCATATTATTAGCCATATCATGCTCATATGATCGAGAGAACGAGAATTACTGTACTCACTACTCTTAGTATTATCAATCTAACTCATATTATTAGCCATATTATGGTTATATGATCGATAGAACTACAATTACTATACTCATTACTCTTATTATTATCAATCCAACTCATGCTATTAGCCATATTATGGTTATATGATCGATATAACGACAATTACTATACTTATTACTCTTATTATTATCAATCTAACTCATATTATTAGCCATATTATGCTTATATGATCGATAGAACGACAATTACTATACTCACTACACTTAGTATTATCAATCTAACTCATATTATTAGCCATATTATGCTTATATTATCGATAGAACGACAATTACTATACTTATTACTTTTATTATTATCAATCTAACTCATATTATTAACCATATTATGCAGATATGATCGATAGAACGACAATTACTATACTTCTTACACTTATTATTATCAATCTAACTCATATTATTAGCCATATTATGCTTATATGATCGATAGAACGACAATTACTATACTTATTACTGTTATTATTATCAATCTGACTCATATTATTACCCATATTATGCTTAAATGATCGATAGAAGGACAATTACTATACTTATTACTGTTATTATTATCAATCTAACTCATATTATTAGCCATATTATGCTTAAATGATCGATAGATCTACAATTACTATACTCATTACTCTTATTATTATCAATCTAACTCATATTATTAGCCATATTATGCTTATATGATCGATAGAACGAGAATTACTATACTCACTACTCTTAGTATTATCAATCTAACTCATATTATTAGCCTTATTATGCTTATATGATCGATAGAACGACAATTACTATACTTATTACTCTTATTATTATCAATCTAACTCATATTATTAGCCATATTATGCTTATATGATCGATAGAACGAGAATTACTATACTCACTACTCTTAGTATTATCAATCTAACTCATAGTATTAGCCATATTATGCTTATATTATCGATAGAACGACAATTACTATACTTATTACTGTTATTATTATCAATCTGACTCATATTATTACCCATATTATGCTTAAA
>NW_027473981.1:0-108271 GCF_050947335.1 Megachile rotundata | reverse complement strand
CGATAGAACGAGAATTACTATACTCACTACTCTTAGTATTATCAATCTAACTCATATTATTAGCCATATTATGCTTATATGATCGATAGAACGACAATTACTATACTTATTACTCTTATTATTATCAATCTAACTCATATTATTAGCCATATTATGCTTATATGATCGATGGAACGAGAACTACTATACTCACTACTCTTAGTATTATCAATCTAAGTCATATTATTAGCCATATTATGCTTAAATGATCGATAGAACGACAATTGCTATACTTATTACTCTTATTATTATCAATCTAACTCGTATTATTAGCCATATTATGCTTATATGATCGATAGAATGAGAATTACAATACTCACTACTCTTAGTATTATCACTCTAACTCATATTATTAGCCATATTATGCTTATATGATCGATAGAATGAGAATTACTATACTCACTACTCTTAGTATTATCCCTCTAACTCATATTATTAGCCTTATTATGCTTATATGATCGATAGAACGACAATTACTATACTTATTACTCTTATTACTATCAATCTAACTCATATTATTAGCCATATTATGCTTATATGATCGATAGAACGAGAATTACTATACTCACTACTCTTAGTATTATCAATCTAACTCATATTATTAGGCATATTATGGTTATATTATCGATAGAACGACAGTTACTATACTTATTACTGTTATTATTATCAATCTAACTCATATTATTAGCCATATTATGCTTATATGATCGATAGAATGAGAATTACAATACTCACTACTCTTAGTATTATCACTCTAACTCATATTATTAGCCTTATTATGCTTATATGATCGATAGAACTACAATTACTATACCCATTACTCTTATTATTATCAATCTGACTCATATTATTAGCCATATTATGCTTATATTATCGATAGAACGACAATTACTATACTTATTACTGTTATTATTATCAATCTGACTCATATTATTACCCATATTATGCTTAAATTATCGATAGAACGACAATTACTATGCTTATTACTGTTACTATTATCAATCTAACTCATATTATTAGCCATATTATGCTTATATGATCGATAGAACGACAATTACTATACTTATTACTCTTATTATTATCAATCTAACTCATATTATTAGCCATATTATGTTTATATGATCGATGGAACGAGAACTACTATACTCACTACTCTTAGTATTATCAATCTAACTCATATTATTAGCCATATTATGCTTATATTATCGATAGAACGACAATTACTATACTTATTACTGTTATTATTATCAATCTAACTCATATTATTAGCCATATTATGCTTAAATGATCGATAGAACGACAATTACTATACTTATTACTCTTATTATTATCAATCTAACTCGTATTATTAGCCATATTATGCTTACATGATCGATAGAACGACAAATACTATACTTATTACTCTTATTATTATCAATCTAACTCATATTATTAGCCATATTATGCTTATATTATCGATAGAACGACAATTACTATACTTATTACTGTTATTATTATCAATCTAACTCATATTATTAGCCATATTATGCTTATATGATCGATAGAACGAGAATTACTATACTCGCTACTCTTAGTATTATCAATCTAACTCATATTATTAGCCATATTATGCTTATATGATCGATAGAACGACAATTACTATACTTATTACTCTTATTATTATGAATCTAACTCATATTATTAACCATATTATGCCGATATGATCGATAGAACTACAATTACTATACTCATTACTCTTATTATTATCAATCTAACTCATATTATTAGCCATATTATGCTTATATGATGGATAGAACGAGAATTACTATACTCACTACTCTTAGTATTATCAATCTAACTCATATTATTAGCCATATTATGCTTATATTATCGATAGAACGACAATTACTATACTTATTACTGTTATTATTATCAATCTAACTCATATTATTAGCCATATTATGCTTAAATGATCGATAGAACGACAATTACTATACTTATTACTCTTATTATTATCAATCTAACTCGTATTATTAGCCATATTATGCTTACATGATCGATAGAACGACAAATACTATACTTATTACTCTTATTATTATCAATCTATATCATATTATTAGCCATATTATGCTTATATGATCGATAGAACGACAATTACTATACTCACTACTCTTAGTATTATCAATCTAACTCATATTATTAGCCATATTATGCTTATATTATCGATAGAACGACAGTTACTATACTTATTACTGTTATTATTATCAATCTAACTCATATTATTAGCCATATTATGCTTATATGATCGATAGAATGAGAATTACAATACTCACTACTCTTAGTATTATCACTCTAACTCATATTATTAGCCTTATTATGCTTATATGATCGATAGAACTACAATTACTATACCCATTACTCTTATTATTATCAATCTGACTCATATTATTAGCCATATTATGCTTATATTATCGATAGAACGACAATTACTATACTTATTACTGTTATTATTATCAATCTGACTCATATTATTACCCATATTATGCTTAAATGATCGATAGAACGACAATTACTATGCTTATTACTGTTATTATTATCAATCTAACTCATATTATTAGCCATATTATGCTTATATGATCGATAGAACGACAATTACTATACTTATTACTCTTATTATTATCAATCTAACTCATATTATTAGCCATATTATGTTTATATGATCGATGGAACGAGAACTACTATACTCACTACTCTTAGTATTATCAATCTAACTCATATTATTAGCCATATTATGCTTAAATGATCGATAGAACGACAATTACTATACTTATTACTCTTATTATTATCAATCTAACTCGTATTATTAGCCATATTATGCTTATATGATCGATAGAATGAGAATTACAATACTCACTACTCTTAGTATTATCACTCTAACTCATATTATTAGCCATATTATGCTTATATGATCGATAGAATGAGAATTACTATACTCACTACTCTTAGTATTATCACTCTAACTCATATTATTAGCCTTATTATGCTTATATGATCGATAGAACGACAATTACTATACTTATTACTCTTATTACTATCAATCTAACTCATATTATTAGCCATATTATGTTTATATGATCGATGGAACGAGAACTACTATACTCACTACTCTTAGTATTATCAATCTAACTCATATTATTAGCCATATTATGCTTAAATGATCGATAGAACGACAATTACTATACTTATTACTCTTATTATTATCAATCTAACTCGTATTATTAGCCATATTATGCTTATATGATCGATAGAATGAGAATTACAATACTCACTACTCTTAGTATTATCACTCTAACTCATATTATTAGCCATATTATGCTTATATGATCGATAGAATGAGAATTACTATACTCACTACTCTTAGTATTATCACTCTAACTCATATTATTAGCCTTATTATGCTTATATGATCGATAGAACGAGAATTACTATACTCACTACTCTTAGTATTATCAATCTAACTCATATTATTAGCCATATTATGGTTATATTATCGATAGAACGACAATTACTATACTTATTACTGTTATTATTATCAATCTAACTCATATTATTAGCCATATTATGCTTAAATGATCGATAGAATGAGAATTACTATACTCACTACTCTTAGTATTATCACTCTAACTCATATTATTAGCCATATTATGCTTATATGATCGAGAGAACGACAATTACTATACTTATTACTCTTATTATTATCAATCTAACTCATATTATTAGCCTTATTTTGCTTATATGATCGATAGATCGACAATTACTGTAGTTATTACTCTTATTATTATCAATCTAACTCATATTATTAGCCATGTTATGCTTATATGATCGATAGAACGAGAATTACTATACTCACTACTCTTAGTATTATCAATCTAACTCATATTATTAGCCATATTATGCTTATATTATCGATAGAACGACAATTACTATACTTATTACTGTTATTATTATCAATCTAACTCATATTATTAGCCATATTATGCTTATATGATCGATAGAACGAGAATTACTATACTCACTACTCTTAGTATTATCAATCTAACTCATATTATTAGCCATATTATGCCTATATGATCGATAGAACGACAATTACTATACTTATTACTCTTATTATTATGAATCTAACTCATATTATTAACCATATTATGCCGATATGATCGATAGAACTACAATTACTATACTCATTACTCTTATTATTATCAATCTAACTCATATTATTAGCCATATTATGCTTATATGATGGATAGAACGAGAATTACTATACTCACTACTCTTAGTATTATCAATCTAACTCATATTATTAGCCATATTATGCTTATATTATCGATAGAACGACAATTACTATACTTATGACTGTTATTATTATCAATCTAACTCATATTATTAGCCATATTATGCTTAAATGATCGATAGAACGACAATTACTATACTTATTACTCTTATTATTATCAATCTAACTCGTATTATTAGCCATATTATGCTTACATGATCGATAGAACGACAAATACTATACTTATTACTCTTATTATTATCAATCTATATCATATTATTAGCCATATTATGCTTATATGATCGATAGAACGACAATTACTATACTCACTACTCTTAGTATTATGAATCTAACTCATATTATTAGCCATATTATGCTTATATTATCGATAGAACGACAGTTACTATACTTATTACTGTTATTATTATCAATCTAACTCATATTATTAGCCATATTATGCTTATATGATCGATAGAATGAGAATTACAATACTCACTACTCTTAGTATTATCACTCTAACTCATATTATTAGCCATATTATGCTTATATGATCGATAGAACGACAATTACTATACTTATTACTCTTATTATTATCAATCTAACTCATATTATTAGCCATATTATGCTTATATGATCGATAGAACGAGAATTACTATACTCACTACTCTTAGTATTATCAATCTAACTCATATTATTAGCCATACTATGCTTATATTATCGATAGAACGACAATTACAATACCTATTACTGTTATTATTATCAATCTGACTCATATTATTACCCATATTATGCTCAAATGATCGATAAAACGACAAATACTATACTTATTACTGTTATTATTATCAATCTAACTCATATTATTAGCCATATTATGCTTAAATGATCGATAGATCTACAATTACTATACTCATTACTCTTATTATTATCAATCTAACTCATATTATTAGCCATATTATGCTTATATGATCGATAGAACGAGAATTACTATACTCACTACTCTTAGTATTATCAATCTAACTCATATTATTAGCCATATTATGCTTATATTATCGATAGAACGACAATTACTATACTTATTACTGTTATTATTATCAATCTAACTCATATTATTAGCCATATTATGCTTATATGATCGATAGAATGAGAATTACTATACTCACTACTCTTAGTATTATCAATCTAACTCATATTATTAGCCATATTATGCTTATATGATCGATAGAACGACAATTACTATACTTATTACTCTTATTATTATCAATCTAACTCATATTATTAGCCATATTATGCTTATATGATCGATAGAACGAGAACTACTATACTCACTACTCTTAGTATTATCAATCTAACTCATATTATTAGCTATATTATGCTTATATTATCGATAGAACGACAATTACTATACTTATTACTGTTATTATTATCAATCTGACTCATATTATTACCCATATTATGCTTAAATGATCGATAGAACGACAATTACTATACTTATTACTGTTATTATTATCAATCTAACTCATATTATTAGCCATATTATGCTTAAATGATCGATAGATCTACAATTACTATACTCATTACTCTTATTATTATCAATCTAACTCATATTATTAGCCATATTATGCTTATATGATCGATAGAACGAGAATTACTATACTCACTACTCTTAGTATTATCAATCTAACTCATATTATTAGCCATATTATGCTTATATGGTCGATAGAACGACAATTACTATACTTATTACTCTTATTATTTTCAATCTAACTCATATTATTAGCCATATTATGCTTATATGATCGATGGAACGAGAACTACTATACTCACTACTCTTAGTATTATCAATCTAAGTCATATTATTAGCCATATTATGCTTAAATGATCGATAGAACGACAATTGCTATACTTATTACTCTTATTATTATCAATCTAACTCGTATTATTAGCCATATTATGCTTATATGATCGATAGAATGAGAATTACAATACTCACTACTCTTAGTATTATCACTCTAACTCATATTATTAGCCATATTATGCTTATATGATCGATAGAATGAGAATTACTATACTCACTACTCTTAGTATTATCACTCTAACTCATATTATTAGCCTTATTATGCTTATATGATCGATAGAACGACAATTACTATACTTATTACTCTTATTACTATCAATCTAACTCATATTATTAGCCATATTATGCTTATATGATCGATAGAACGAGAATTACTATACTCACTACTCTTAGTATTATCAATCTAACTCATATTATTAGCCATATTATGGTTATATTATCGATAGAACGACAATTACTATACTTATTACTGTTATTATTATCAATCTAACTCATATTATTAGCCATATTATGCTTAAATGATCGATAGAATGAGAATTACTATACTCACTACTGTTAGTATTATCACTCTAACTCATATTATTAGCCATATTATGCTTATATGATCGAGAGAACGACAATTACTATACTTATTACTCTTATTATTATCAATCTAACTCATATTATTAGCCTTATTTTGCTTATATGATCGATAGAACGACAATTACTGTAGTTATTACTCTTATTATTATCAATCTAACTCATATTATTAGCCATATTATGCTTATATGATCGATAGAACGAGAATTACTATACTCACTACTCTTAGTATTATCAATCTAACTCATATTATTAGCCATATTATGCTTATATTATCGATAGAACGACAATTACTATACTTATTACTGTTATTATTATCAATCTAACTCATATTATTAGCCATATTATGCTTATATGATCGATAGAACGAGAATTACTATACTCGCTACTCTTAGTATTATCAATCTAACTCATATTATTAGCCATATTATGCTTATATGATCGATAGAACGACAATTACTATACTTATTACTCTTATTATTATGAATCTAACTCATATTATTAACCATATTATGCCGATATGATCGATAGAACTACAATTACTATACTCATTACTCTTATTATTATCAATCTAACTCATATTATTAGCCATATTATGCTTATATGATGGATAGAACGAGAATTACTATACTCACTACTCTTAGTATTATCAATCTAACTCATATTATTAGCCATATTATGCTTATATTATCGATAGAACGACAATTACTATACTTATTACTGTTATTATTATCAATCTAACTCATATTATTAGCCATATTATGATTAAATGATCGATAGAACGACAATTACTATACTTATTACTCTTATTATTATCAATCTAACTCGTATTATTAGCCATATTATGCTTACATGATCGATAGAACGACAAATACTATACTTATTACTCTTATTATTATCAATCTATATCATATTATTAGCCATATTATGCTGATATGATCGATAGAACGACAATTACTATACTCACTACTCTTAGTATTATCACTCTAACTCATATTATTAGCCATATTATGCTTATATGATCGAGAGAACGACAATTACTATACTTATTACTCTTATTATTATCAATCTAACTCATATTATTAGCCTTATTTTGCTTATATGATCGATAGAACGACAATTACTGTAGTTATTACTCTTATTATTATCAATCTAACTCATATTATTAGCCATATTATGCTTATATGATCGATAGAACGAGAATTACTATACTCACTACTCTTAGTATTATCAATCTAACTCATATTATTAGCCATATTATGCTTATATTATCGATAGAACGACAATTACTATACTTATTACTGTTATTATTATCAATCTAACTCATATTATTAGCCATATTATGCTTATATGATCGATAGAATGAGAATTACTATACTCACTACTCTTAGTATTATCACTCTAACTCATATTATTAGCCTTATTATGCTTATATGATCGATAGAACGACAATTACTATACTTATTACTCTTATTACTATCAATCTAACTCATATTATTAGCCATATTATGCTTATATGATCGATAGAACGAGAATTACTATACTCACTACTCTTAGTATTATCAATCTAACTCATATTATTAGCCATATTATGGTTATATGATCGATAGAACGAGAATTACTATACTCACTACTCTTAGTATTATCAATCTAACTCATATTATTAGCCATATTATGCTTATATGGTCGATAGAACGACAATTACTATACTTATTACTCTTATTATTATCGATCTAACTCATATTATTAGCCATATTATGTTTATATGATCGATGGAGCGAGAACTACTATACTCACTACTCTTAGTATTATCAATCTAACTCATATTATTAGCCATATTATGCTTAAATGATCGATAGAACGACAATTACTATACTTATTACTCTTGTTATTATCAATCTAACTCGTATTATTAGCCATATTATGCTTATATGATCGATAGAATGAGAATTACAATACTCACTACTCTTAGTATTATCACTCTAACTCATATTATTAGCCATATTATGCTTATATGATCGATAGAATGAGAATTACTATACTCACTACTCTTAGTATTATCACTCTAACTCATATTATTAGCCTTATTATGCTTATATGATCGATAGAACGACAATTACTATACTTATTACTCTTATTACTATCAATCTAACTCATATTATTAGCCATATTATGCTTATATGATCGATAGAACGAGAATTACTATACTCACTACTCTTAGTATTATCAATCTAACTCATATTATTAGCCATATTATGGTTATATTATCGATAGAACGACAATTACTATACTTATTACTGTTATTATTATCAATCTAACTCATATTATTAGCCATATTATGCTTAAATGATCGATAGAATGAGAATTACTATACTCACTACTCTTAGTATTATCACTCTAACTCATATTATTAGCCATATTATGCTTATATGATCGAGAGAACGACAATTACTATACTTATTACTCTTATTATTATCAATCTAACTCATATTATTAGCCATATTATGGTTATATTATCGATAGAACGACAATTACTATACTTATTACTGTTATTATTATCAATCTAACTCATATTATTAGCCATATTATGCTTATATGATCGATAGAACGAGAATTACTATACTCACTACTCTTAGTATTATCAATCTAACTCATATTATTAGCCATATTATGCTTATATGATCGATAGAACGACAATTACTATACTTATTACTCTTATTATTATCAATCTAACTCATATTATTAGCCATATTATGCTTATATGATCGATGGAACGAGAACTACTATACTCACTACTCTTAGTATTATCAATCTAAGTCATATTATTAGCCATATTATGCTTAAATGATCGATAGAACGACAATTGCTATACTTATTACTCTTATTATTATCAATCTAACTCGTATTATTAGCCATATTATGCTTATATGATCGATAGAATGAGAATTACAATACTCACTACTCTTAGTATTATCACTCTAACTCATATTATTAGCCATATTATGCTTATATGATCGATAGAATGAGAATTACTATACTCACTACTCTTAGTATTATCCCTCTAACTCATATTATTAGCCTTATTATGCTTATATGATCGATAGAACGACAATTACTATACTTATTACTCTTATTACTATCAATCTAACTCATATTATTAGCCATATTATGCTTATATGATCGATAGAACGAGAATTACTATACTCACTACTCTTAGTATTATCAATCTAACTCATATTATTAGGCATATTATGGTTATATTATCGATAGAACGACAGTTACTATACTTATTACTGTTATTATTATCAATCTAACTCATATTATTAGCCATATTATGCTTATATGATCGATAGAATGAGAATTACAATACTCACTACTCTTAGTATTATCACTCTAACTCATATTATTAGCCTTATTATGCTTATATGATCGATAGAACTACAATTACTATACCCATTACTCTTATTATTATCAATCTGACTCATATTATTAGCCATATTATGCTTATATTATCGATAGAACGACAATTACTATACTTATTACTGTTATTATTATCAATCTGACTCATATTATTACCCATATTATGCTTAAATTATCGATAGAACGACAATTACTATGCTTATTACTGTTACTATTATCAATCTAACTCATATTATTAGCCATATTATGCTTATATGATCGATAGAACGACAATTACTATACTTATTACTCTTATTATTATCAATCTAACTCATATTATTAGCCATATTATGTTTATATGATCGATGGAACGAGAACTACTATACTCACTACTCTTAGTATTATCAATCTAACTCATATTATTAGCCATATTATGCTTATATTATCGATAGAACGACAATTACTATACTTATTACTGTTATTATTATCAATCTAACTCATATTATTAGCCATATTATGCTTAAATGATCGATAGAACGACAATTACTATACTTATTACTCTTATTATTATCAATCTAACTCGTATTATTAGCCATATTATGCTTACATGATCGATAGAACGACAAATACTATACTTATTACTCTTATTATTATCAATCTAACTCATATTATTAGCCATATTATGCTTATATTATCGATAGAACGACAATTACTATACTTATTACTGTTATTATTATCAATCTAACTCATATTATTAGCCATATTATGCTTATATGATCGATAGAACGAGAATTACTATACTCGCTACTCTTAGTATTATCAATCTAACTCATATTATTAGCCATATTATGCTTATATGATCGATAGAACGACAATTACTATACTTATTACTCTTATTATTATGAATCTAACTCATATTATTAACCATATTATGCCGATATGATCGATAGAACTACAATTACTATACTCATTACTCTTATTATTATCAATCTAACTCATATTATTAGCCATATTATGCTTATATGATGGATAGAACGAGAATTACTATACTCACTACTCTTAGTATTATCAATCTAACTCATATTATTAGCCATATTATGCTTATATTATCGATAGAACGACAATTACTATACTTATTACTGTTATTATTATCAATCTAACTCATATTATTAGCCATATTATGCTTAAATGATCGATAGAACGACAATTACTATACTTATTACTCTTATTATTATCAATCTAACTCGTATTATTAGCCATATTATGCTTACATGATCGATAGAACGACAAATACTATACTTATTACTCTTATTATTATCAATCTATATCATATTATTAGCCATATTATGCTTATATGATCGATAGAACGACAATTACTATACTCACTACTCTTAGTATTATCAATCTAACTCATATTATTAGCCATATTATGCTTATATTATCGATAGAACGACAGTTACTATACTTATTACTGTTATTATTATCAATCTAACTCATATTATTAGCCATATTATGCTTATATGATCGATAGAATGAGAATTACAATACTCACTACTCTTAGTATTATCACTCTAACTCATATTATTAGCCTTATTATGCTTATATGATCGATAGAACTACAATTACTATACCCATTACTCTTATTATTATCAATCTGACTCATATTATTAGCCATATTATGCTTATATTATCGATAGAACGACAATTACTATACTTATTACTGTTATTATTATCAATCTGACTCATATTATTACCCATATTATGCTTAAATGATCGATAGAACGACAATTACTATGCTTATTACTGTTATTATTATCAATCTAACTCATATTATTAGCCATATTATGCTTATATGATCGATAGAACGACAATTACTATACTTATTACTCTTATTATTATCAATCTAACTCATATTATTAGCCATATTATGTTTATATGATCGATGGAACGAGAACTACTATACTCACTACTCTTAGTATTATCAATCTAACTCATATTATTAGCCATATTATGCTTAAATGATCGATAGAACGACAATTACTATACTTATTACTCTTATTATTATCAATCTAACTCGTATTATTAGCCATATTATGCTTATATGATCGATAGAATGAGAATTACAATACTCACTACTCTTAGTATTATCACTCTAACTCATATTATTAGCCATATTATGCTTATATGATCGATAGAATGAGAATTACTATACTCACTACTCTTAGTATTATCACTCTAACTCATATTATTAGCCTTATTATGCTTATATGATCGATAGAACGACAATTACTATACTTATTACTCTTATTACTATCAATCTAACTCATATTATTAGCCATATTATGTTTATATGATCGATGGAACGAGAACTACTATACTCACTACTCTTAGTATTATCAATCTAACTCATATTATTAGCCATATTATGCTTAAATGATCGATAGAACGACAATTACTATACTTATTACTCTTATTATTATCAATCTAACTCGTATTATTAGCCATATTATGCTTATATGATCGATAGAATGAGAATTACAATACTCACTACTCTTAGTATTATCACTCTAACTCATATTATTAGCCATATTATGCTTATATGATCGATAGAATGAGAATTACTATACTCACTACTCTTAGTATTATCACTCTAACTCATATTATTAGCCTTATTATGCTTATATGATCGATAGAACGAGAATTACTATACTCACTACTCTTAGTATTATCAATCTAACTCATATTATTAGCCATATTATGGTTATATTATCGATAGAACGACAATTACTATACTTATTACTGTTATTATTATCAATCTAACTCATATTATTAGCCATATTATGCTTAAATGATCGATAGAATGAGAATTACTATACTCACTACTCTTAGTATTATCACTCTAACTCATATTATTAGCCATATTATGCTTATATGATCGAGAGAACGACAATTACTATACTTATTACTCTTATTATTATCAATCTAACTCATATTATTAGCCTTATTTTGCTTATATGATCGATAGATCGACAATTACTGTAGTTATTACTCTTATTATTATCAATCTAACTCATATTATTAGCCATGTTATGCTTATATGATCGATAGAACGAGAATTACTATACTCACTACTCTTAGTATTATCAATCTAACTCATATTATTAGCCATATTATGCTTATATTATCGATAGAACGACAATTACTATACTTATTACTGTTATTATTATCAATCTAACTCATATTATTAGCCATATTATGCTTATATGATCGATAGAACGAGAATTACTATACTCACTACTCTTAGTATTATCAATCTAACTCATATTATTAGCCATATTATGCCTATATGATCGATAGAACGACAATTACTATACTTATTACTCTTATTATTATGAATCTAACTCATATTATTAACCATATTATGCCGATATGATCGATAGAACTACAATTACTATACTCATTACTCTTATTATTATCAATCTAACTCATATTATTAGCCATATTATGCTTATATGATGGATAGAACGAGAATTACTATACTCACTACTCTTAGTATTATCAATCTAACTCATATTATTAGCCATATTATGCTTATATTATCGATAGAACGACAATTACTATACTTATTACTGTTATTATTATCAATCCGACTCATATTATTACCCATATTATGCTTAAATGATCGATAGAACGGCAATTACTATACTTATTACTGTTATTATTATCAATCTAACTCATATTATTAGCCATATTATGCTTAAATGATCGATAGATCTACAATTACTATACTCATTACTCTTATTATTATCAATCTAACTCATATTATTAGCCATATTATGCTTATATGATCGATAGAACGAGAATTACTATACTCACTACTCTTAGTATTATCAATCTAACTCATATTATTAGCCATATTATGCTTATATGATCGATAGAACGACAATTACTATACTTATTACTCTTATTATTATCAATCTAACTCATATTATTAGCCATATTATGCTTAAATGATCGATAGATCTACAATTACTATACTCATTACTCTTATTATTATCAATCTAACTCATATTATTAGCCATATTATGCTTATATGATCGATAGAACGAGAATTACTATACTCACTACTCTTAGTATTATCAATCTAACTCATACTATTAGCCATATTATGCTTATATGATCGATAGAACGACAATTACTATACTTATTACTCTTATTATTATCAATCTAACTCATATTATTAGCCATATTATGCTTATATGATCGAGAGAACGACAATTACTATACTTATTACTCTTATTATTATCAATCTAACTCATATTATTAGCCTTATTTTGCTTATATGATCGATAGAACGACAATTACTGTAGTTATTACTCTTATTATTATCAATCTAACTCATATTATTAGCCATATTATGCTTATATGATCGATAGAACGAGAATTACTATACTCACTGCTCTTAGTATTATCAATCTAACTCATATTATTAGCCATATTATGCTTATATTATCGATAGAACGACAATTACTATACTTATTACTCTTATTATTATCAATCTAACTCATATTATTAGCCATATTATGCTTAAATGATCGATAGATCAACAATTACTATACTTGTTACTCTTATTATTATCAATCTAACTCATATTATTAGCCATATTATGCTTATATGATCGATAGAACGAGAACTACTATACTCACTACTCTTAGTATTATCAAACTAACTCATATTATTAGCTATATTATGCTTATATTATCGATAGAACGACAATTACTATACTTATTACTGTTATTATTATCAATCTGACTCATATTATTACCCATATTATGCTTAAATGATCGATAGAACGACAATTACTATACTTATTACTGTTATTATTATCAATCTAACTCATATTATTAGCCATATTATGCTTAAATGATCGATAGATCTACAATTACTATACCCATTACTCTTATTATTATCAATCTAACTCATATTATTAGCCATATTATGCTTATATGATCGATAGAACGAGAATTACTATACTCACTACTCTTAGTATTATCAATCTAACTCATATTATTAGCCATATTATGCTTATATGATCGATAGAACGACAATTACTATACTTATTACTCTTATTATTATCGATCTAACTCATATTATTAGCCATATTATGTTTATATGATCGATGGAACGAGAACTACTATACTCACTACTCTTAGTATTATCAATCTAACTCATATTATTAGCCATATTATGCTTAAATGATCGATAGAACGACAATTACTATACTTATTACTCTTATTATTATCAATCTAACTCGTATTATTAGTCTTATTATGCTTATATGATCGATAGAATGAGAATTACAATACTCACTACTCTTATTACTATCAATCTAACTCATATTATTAGCCATATTATGCTTATATGATCGATAGAACGAGAATTACTATACTCACTACTCTTAGTATTATCAATCTAACTCATATTATTAGCCATATTATGGTTATATTATCGATAGAACGACAATTACTATACTTATTACTGTTATTATTATCAATCTAACTCATATTATTAGCCATATTATGCTTAAATGATCGATAGAATGAGAATTACTATACTCACTACTCTTAGTATTATCACTCTAACTCATATTATTAGCCATATTATGCTTATATGATCGAGAGAACGACAATTACTATACTTATTACTCTTATTATTATTAATCTAACTCATATTATTAGCCTTATTTTGCTTATATGATCGATAGAACGACAATTACTGTAGTTATTACTCTTATTATTATCAATCTAACTCATATTATTAGCCATATTATGCTTATATGATCGATAGAACGAGAATTACTATACTCACTACTCTTAGTATTATCAATCTAACTCATATTATTAGCCATATTATGCTTATATTATCGATAGAACGACAATTACTATACTTATTACTGTTATTATTATCAATCTAACTCATATTATTAGCCATATTATGCTTATATGATCGATAGAATGAGAATTACTATACTCACTGCTCTTAGTATTATCACTCTAACTCATATTATTAGCCTTATTATGCTTATATGATCGATAGAACGACAATTACTATACTCATTACTCTTATTATTATGAATCTAACTCATATTATTAACCATATTATGCCGATATGATCGATAGAACTACAATTACTATACTCATTACTCTTATTATTATCAATCTAACTCATATTATTAGCCATATTATGCTTATATGATGGATAGAACGAGAATTACTATACTCACTACTCTTAGTATTATCAATCTAACTCATATTATTAGCCATATTATGCTTATATTATCGATAGAACGACAATTACTATACTTATTACTGTTATTATTATCAATCCGACTCATATTATTACCCATATTATGCTTAAATGATCGATAGAACGGCAATTACTATACTTATTACTGTTATTATTATCAATCTAACTCATATTATTAGCCATATTATGCTTAAATGATCGATAGATCTACAATTACTATACTCATTACTCTTATTATTATCAATCTAACTCATATTATTAGCCATATTATGCTTATATGATCGATAGAACGAGAATTACTATACTCACTACTCTTAGTATTATCAATCTAACTCATATTATTAGCCATATTATGCTTATATGATCGATAGAACGACAATTACTATACTTATTACTCTTATTATTATCAATCTAACTCATATTATTAGCCATATTATGCTTAAATGATCGATAGATCTACAATTACTATACTCATTACTCTTATTATTATCAATCTAACTCATATTATTAGCCATATTATGCTTATATGATCGATAGAACGAGAATTACTATACTCACTACTCTTATTATTATCAATCTAACTCATACTATTAGCCATATTATGCTTATATGATCGATAGAACGACAATTACTATACTTATTACTCTTATTATTATCAATCTAACTCATATTATTAGCCATATTATGCTTATATGATCGAGAGAACGACAATTACTATACTTATTACTCTTATTATTATCAATCTAACTCATATTATTAGCCTTATTTTGCTTATATGATCGATAGAACGACAATTACTGTAGTTATTACTCTTATTATTATCAATCTAACTCATATTATTAGCCATATTATGCTTATATGATCGATAGAACGAGAATTACTATACTCACTGCTCTTAGTATTATCAATCTAACTCATATTATTAGCCATATTATGCTTATATTATCGATAGAACGACAATTACTATACTTATTACTCTTATTATTATCAATCTAACTCATATTATTAGCCATATTATGCTTAAATGATCGATAGATCAACAATTACTATACTTGTTACTCTTATTATTATCAATCTAACTCATATTATTAGCCATATTATGCTTATATGATCGATAGAACGAGAACTACTATACTCACTACTCTTAGTATTATCAAACTAACTCATATTATTAGCTATATTATGCTTATATTATCGATAGAACGACAATTACTATACTTATTACTGTTATTATTATCAATCTGACTCATATTATTACCCATATTATGCTTAAATGATCGATAGAACGACAATTACTATACTTATTACTGTTATTATTATCAATCTAACTCATATTATTAGCCATATTATGCTTAAATGATCGATAGATCTACAATTACTATACCCATTACTCTTATTATTATCAATCTAACTCATATTATTAGCCATATTATGCTTATATGATCGATAGAACGAGAATTACTATACTCACTACTCTTAGTATTATCAATCTAACTCATATTATTAGCCATATTATGCTTATATGATCGATAGAACGACAATTACTATACTTATTACTCTTATTATTATCGATCTAACTCATATTATTAGCCATATTATGTTTATATGATCGATGGAACGAGAACTACTATACTCACTACTCTTAGTATTATCAATCTAACTCATATTATTAGCCATATTATGCTTAAATGATCGATAGAACGACAATTACTATACTTATTACTCTTATTATTATCAATCTAACTCGTATTATTAGTCTTATTATGCTTATATGATCGATAGAATGAGAATTACAATACTCACTACTCTTATTACTATCAATCTAACTCATATTATTAGCCATATTATGCTTATATGATCGATAGAACGAGAATTACTATACTCACTACTCTTAGTATTATCAATCTAACTCATATTATTAGCCATATTATGGTTATATTATCGATAGAACGACAATTACTATACTTATTACTGTTATTATTATCAATCTAACTCATATTATTAGCCATATTATGCTTAAATGATCGATAGAATGAGAATTACTATACTCACTACTCTTAGTATTATCACTCTAACTCATATTATTAGCCATATTATGCTTATATGATCGAGAGAACGACAATTACTATACTTATTACTCTTATTATTATTAATCTAACTCATATTATTAGCCTTATTTTGCTTATATGATCGATAGAACGACAATTACTGTAGTTATTACTCTTATTATTATCAATCTAACTCATATTATTAGCCATATTATGCTTATATGATCGATAGAACGAGAATTACTATACTCACTACTCTTAGTATTATCAATCTAACTCATATTATTAGCCATATTATGCTTATATTATCGATAGAACGACAATTACTATACTTATTACTGTTATTATTATCAATCTAACTCATATTATTAGCCATATTATGCTTATATGATCGATAGAATGAGAATTACTATACTCACTGCTCTTAGTATTATCACTCTAACTCATATTATTAGCCTTATTATGCTTATATGATCGATAGAACGACAATTACTATACTCATTACTCTTATTATTATGAATCTAACTCATATTATTAACCATATTATGCCGATATGATCGATAGAACTACAATTACTATACTCATTACTCTTATTATTATCAATCTAACTCATATTATTAGCCATATTATGCTTATATGATCGATAGAACGAGAATTACTACACTCACTACTCTTAGTATTATCAATCTAACTCATATTATTAGCCATATTATGCTTATATGATCGAGAGAACGACAATTACTATACTTATTACTCTTATTATTATCAATCTAACTCATATTATTAGCCTTATTTTGCTTAAATGATCGATAGATCTACAATTACTATACTCATTACTCTTATTATTATCAATCTAACTCATATTATTAGCCATATTATGCTTATATGATCGATAGAACGAGAATTACTATACTCACTACTCTTAGTATTATCAATCTAACTCATATTATTAGCCATATTATGCTTATATTATCGATAGAACGACAATTACTATACTTATTACTGTTATTATTATCAATCTAACTCATATTATTAGCCATATTATGCTTAAATGATCGATAGAACGACAATTACTATACTTATTACTCTTATTATTATCAATCTAACTCGTATTATTAGCCATATTATGCTTACATGATCGATAGAACGACAAATACTATACTTATTACTCTTATTATTATCAATCTATATCATATTATTAGCCATATTATGCTTATATGATCGATAGAACGACAATTACTATACTCACTACTCTTAGTATTATCAATATAACTCATATTATTAGCCATATTATGCTTATATTATCGATAGAACGACAGTTACTATACTTATTACTGTTATTATTATCAATCTAACTGATATTATTAGCCATATTATGCTTATATGATCGATAGAATGAGAATTACAATACTCACTACTCTTAGTATTATCACTCTAACTCATATTATTAGCCTTATTATGCTTATATGATCGATAGAACTACAATTACTATACCCATTACTCTTATTATTATCAATCTGACTCATATTATTAGCCATATTATGCTTATATTATCGATAGAACGACAATTACTATACTTATTACTGTTATTATTATCAATCTGACTCATATTATTACCCATATTATGCTTAAATGATCGATAGAACGACAATTACTATGCTTATTACTGTTATTATTATCAATCTAACTCATATTATTAGCCATATTATGCTTAAATGATCGATAGATCTACAATTACTATACTCATTACTCTTATTATTATCAATCTAACTCATATTATTAGCCATATTATGCTTATATGATCGATAGAACGAGAATTACTATACTCACTACTCTTAGTATTATCAATCTAACTCATATTATTAGCCATATTATGCTTATATGATCGATAGAACGACAATTACTATACTTATTACTCTTATTATTATCAATCTAACTCATATTATTAGCCATATTATGCTTATATGATCGATAGAACGAGAACTACTATACTCACTACTCTTAGTATTATCAACCTAACTCATATTATTAGCTATATTATGCTTATATTATCGATAGAACGACAATTACTATACTTATTACTGTTATTATTATCAATCTGACTCATATTATTACCCATATTATGCCTAAATGATCGATAGAACGACAATTACTATACTTATTACTGTTATTATTATCAATCTAACTCATATTATTAGCCATATTATGCTTAAATGATCGATAGATCTACAATTACTATACTCATTACTCTTATTATTATCAATCTAACTCATATTATTAGCCATATTATGCTTATATGATCGATAGAACGAGAATTACTACACTCACTACTCTTAGTATTATCAATCTAACACATATTATTAGCCATATTATGCTTATATGATCGATAGAACGACAATTACTATACTTATTACTCTTATTATTATCAATCTAACTCATATTATTAGCCATATTATGTTTATATGATCGATGGAACGAGAACTACTATACTCACTACTCTTAGTATTATCAATCTAACTCATATTATTAGCCATATTATGCTTAAATGATCGATAGAACGACAATTACTATACTTATTACTCTTATTATTATCAATCTAACTCGTATTATTAGCCATATTATGCTTATATGATCGATAGAATGAGAATTACAATACTCACTACTCTTAGTATTATCACTCTAACTCATATTATTAGCCATATTATGCTTATATGATCGATAGAATGAGAATTACTATACTCACTACTCTTAGTATTATCACTCTAACTCATATTATTAGCCTTATTATGCTTATATGATCGATAGAACGACAATTACTATACTTATTACTCTTATTACTATCAATCTAACTCATATTATTAGCCATATTATGCTTATATGATCGATAGAACGAGAGTTACTCTACTCACTACTCTTAGTATTATCAATCTAACTCATATTATTAGCCATATTATGGTTATATTATCGATAGAACGACAATTACTATACTTATTACTGTTATTATTATCAATCTAACTCATATTATTAGCCATATTATGCTTAAATGATCGATAGAATGAGAATTACTATACTCACTACTCTTAGTATTATCACTCTAACTCATATTATTAGCCATATTATGCTTATATGATCGAGAGAACGACAATTACTATACTTATTACTCTTATTATTATCAATCTAACTCATATTATTAGCCATATTATGCTTATATGATCGATGGAACGAGAACTACTATACTCACTACTCTTAGTATTATCAATCTAAGTCATATTATTAGCCATATTATGCTTAAATGATCGATAGAACGACAATTACTATACTTATTACTCTTATTATTATCAATCTAACTCGTATTATTAGCCATATTATGCTTATATGATCGATAGAATGAGAATTACAATACTCACTACTCTTAGTATTATCACTCTAACTCATATTATTAGCCATATTATGCTTATATGATCGATAGAATGAGAATTACTATACTCACTACTCTTAGTATTATCACTCTAACTCATATTATTAGCCTTATTATGCTTATATGATCGATAGAACGACAATTACTATACTTATTACTCTTATTACTATCAATCTAACTCATATTATTAGCCATATTATGCTTATATGATCGATAGAACGAGAATTACTATACTCACTACTCTTAGTATTATCAATCTAACTCATATTATTAGCCATATTATGGTTATATTATCGATAGAACGACAATTACTATACTTATTACTGTTATTATTATCAATCTAACTCATATTATTAGCCATATTATGCTTAAATGATCGATAGAATGAGAATTACTATACTCACTACTCTTAGTATTATCACTCTAACTCATATTATTAGCCATATTATGCTTATATGATCGAGAGAACGACAATTACTATACTTATTACTCTTATTATTATCAATCTAACTCATATTATTAGCCTTATTTTGCTTATATGATCGATAGAACGACAATTACTGTAGTTATTACTCTTATTATTATCAATCTAACTCATATTATTAGCCATATTATGCTTATATGATCGATAGAACGAGAATTACTATACTCACTACTCTTAGTATTATCAATCTAACTCATATTATTAGCCATATTATGCTTATATTATCGATAGAATGAGAATTACAATACTCACTACTCTTAGTATTATCACTCTAACTCATATTATTAGCCTTATTATGCTTATATGATCGATAGAACTACAATTACTATACCCATTACTCTTATTATTATCAATCTGACTCATATTATTAGCCATATTATGCTTATATTATCGATAGAACGACAATTACTATACTTATTACTGTTATTATTATCAATCTGACTCATATTATTACCCATATTATGCTTAAATGATCGATAGAACGACAATTACTATGCTTATTACTGTTATTATTATCAATCTAACTCATATTATTAGCCATATTATGCTTAAATGATCGATAGATCTACAATTACTATACTCATTACTCTTATTATTATCAATCTAACTCATATTATTAGCCATATTATGCTTATATGATCGATAGAACGAGAATTACTATACTCACTACTCTTAGTATTATCAATCTAACTCATATTATTAGCCATATTATGCTTATATGATCGATAGAACGACAATTACTATACTTATTACTCTTATTATTATCAATCTAACTCATATTATTAGCCATATTATGCTTATATGATCGATAGAACGAGAACTACTATACTCACTACTCTTAGTATTATCAACCTAACTCATATTATTAGCTATATTATGCTTATATTATCGATAGAACGACAATTACTATACTTATTACTGTTATTATTATCAATCTGACTCATATTATTACCCATATTATGCCTAAATGATCGATAGAACGACAATTACTATACTTATTACTGTTATTATTATCAATCTAACTCATATTATTAGCCATATTATGCTTAAATGATCGATAGATCTACAATTACTATACTCATTACTCTTATTATTATCAATCTAACTCATATTATTAGCCATATTATGCTTATATGATCGATAGAACGAGAATTACTACACTCACTACTCTTAGTATTATCAATCTAACACATATTATTAGCCATATTATGCTTATATGATCGATAGAACGACAATTACTATACTTATTACTCTTATTATTATCAATCTAACTCATATTATTAGCCATATTATGTTTATATGATCGATGGAACGAGAACTACTATACTCACTACTCTTAGTATTATCAATCTAACTCATATTATTAGCCATATTATGCTTAAATGATCGATAGAACGACAATTACTATACTTATTACTCTTATTATTATCAATCTAACTCGTATTATTAGCCATATTATGCTTATATGATCGATAGAATGAGAATTACAATACTCACTACTCTTAGTATTATCACTCTAACTCATATTATTAGCCATATTATGCTTATATGATCGATAGAATGAGAATTACTATACTCACTACTCTTAGTATTATCACTCTAACTCATATTATTAGCCTTATTATGCTTATATGATCGATAGAACGACAATTACTATACTTATTACTCTTATTACTATCAATCTAACTCATATTATTAGCCATATTATGCTTAAATGATCGATAGAACGACAATTACTATACTTATTACTCTTATTATTATCAATCTAACTCGTATTATTAGCCATATTATGCTTATATGATCGATAGAATGAGAATTACTATACTCACTACTCTTAGTATTATCACTCTAACTCATATTATTAGCCTTATTATGCTTATATGATCGATAGAACGACAATTACTATACTTATTACTCTTATTATTATGAATCTAACTCATATTATTAACCATATTATGCCGATATGATCGATAGAACTACAATTACTATACTCATTACTCTTATTATTATCAATCTAACTCATATTATTAGCCATATTATGCTTATATGATCGACAGAACGACAATTACTATACTTATTACTCTTATTATTATCAATCTAACTCATATTATTAGCCATATTATGCTTATATGATCGATGGAACGAGAACTACTATACTCACTACTCTTAGTATTATCAATCTAACTCATATTATTAGCCATATTATGCTTAAATGATCGATAGAACGACAATTACTATACTTATTACTCTTATTATTATCAATCTAACTCGTATTATTAGCCATATTATGCTTACATGATCGATAGAACGAGAATTACTATACTCACTACTCTTAGTATTATCAATCTAACTCATATTATTAGCCATATTTTGCTTATATGATCGATAGAACGAGAATTACTATACTCACTACTCTTAGTATTATCAATCTAACTCATATTATTAGCCATATTTTGCTTATATGATCGATAGAACTACAATTACTATACCCATTGCTCTTATTATTATCAATCTAACTCATATTATTAGCCATATTATGCTATATGATCGATAGAATGAGAATTACTATACTCACTACTCTTAGTATTATCACTCTAACTCATATTATTAGCCTTATTATGCTTATATGATCGATAGAACGACAATTACTGTAGTTATTACTCTTATTATTATCAATCTAACTCATATTATTAGCCATATTTTGCTTATATGATCGATAGAACTACAATTACTATACCCATTACTCTTATTATTATCAATCTAACTCATATTATTAGCCATATTATGCTTATATGATCGATAGAATGAGAATTACTATACTCACTACTCTTAGTATTATCACTCTAACTCATATTATTAGCCTTATTATGCTTATATGATCGATAGAACGACAATTACTGTAGTTATTACTCTTATTATTATCAATCTAACTCATATTATTAGCCATATTATGCTTAAATGATCGATAGAACGACAATTACTATACTTATTACTCTTATTATTATCAATCTAACTCGTATTATTAGCCATATTATGCTTACATGATCGATAGAACGAGAATTACTATACTTATTACTCTTATTATTATCAATCTAACTCGTATTATTAGCCATATTATGCTTACATGATCGATAGAACGACAAATACTATACTTATTACTCTTATTATTATCAATCTATATCATATTATTAGCCATATTATGCTTAAATGATCGATAGAACGACAATTACTGTAGTTATTACTCTTAGTATTATCACTCTAACTCATATTATTAGCCATATTTTGCTTATATGATCGATAGAACTACAATTACTATACCCATTACTCTTATTATTATCAATCTAACTCATATTATTAGCCATATTATGCTTATATGATCGATAGAATGAGAATTACTATACTCACTACTCTTAGTATTATCACTCTAACTCATATTATTAGCCTTATTATGCTTATATGATCGATAGAACGACAATTACTGTAGTTATTACTCTTATTATTATCAATCTAACTCATATTATTAGCCATATTATGCTTATATGATCGATAGAACGAGAATTACTATACTCACTACTCTTAGTATTATCAATCTAACTCATATTACTAGCCATATTATGGTTATATTATCGATAGAACGACAATTACTATACTTATTACTGTTATTATTATCAATCTAACTCATATTATTATCCATATTATGCTTAAATGATCGATAGATCTACAATTACTATACCCATTACTCTTATAATTATCAATCTAACTCATATTATTAGCCATATTATGCTTATATGATCGATAGAACGAGAACTACTATACTCACTACTCTTAGTATTATCAATCTAACTCATATTATTAGCCATATTATGCTTATATGATCGATAGAACGACAGTTACTATACTTATTACTGTTATTATTATCAATCTAACTCATATTATTAGCCATATTATGCTTATATGATCGATAGAATGAGAATTACAATACTCACTACTCTTAGTATTATCACTCTAACTCATATTATTAGCCTTATTATGCTTATATGATCGATAGAACGACAATTACTGTAGTTATTACTCTTATTATTATCAATCTAACTCATATTATTAGCCATATTTTGCTTATATGATCGATAGAACTACAATTACTATACCCATTACTCTTATTATTATCAATCTAACTCATATTATTAGCCATATTATGCTTATATGATCGATAGAATGAGAATTACTATACTCACTACTCTTAGTATTATCACTCTAACTCATATTATTAGCCTCATTATGCATATATGATCGATAGAACGACAATTACTATACTTATTACTCTCATTACTATCCATCTAACTCATATTATTAGCCATATTATGCTTATATGATCGATAGAACGAGAACTACTATACTCACTACTCTTAGTATTATCAATCTAACTCATATTATTAGCCATATTATGCTTAAATGATCGATAGAACGACAATTACTATACTTATTACTCTTATTATTATCAATCTAACTCGTATTATTAGCCATATTATGCTTACATGATCGATAGAACGAGAATTACTATACTCACTACTCTTAGTATTATCAATCTAACTCATATTATTAGCCATATTATGCTTATATGATCGATAGAACGACAATTACTATACTTATTACTCTTATTATTATCAATCTAACTCATATTATTAGCCATATTATGCTTATATGATCGATGGAACGAGAACTACTATACTCACTACTCTTAGTATTATCAATCTAAGTCATATTATTAGCCATATTATGCTTAAATGATCGATAGAACGACAATTACTATACTTATTACTCTTATTATTATCAATCTAACTCGTATTATTAGCCATATTATGCTTATATGATCGATAGAATGAGAATTACAATACTCAATACTCTTAGTATTATCACTCTAACTCATATTATTAGCCATATTATGCTTATATGATCGATAGAATGAGAATTACTATACTCACTACTCTTAGTATTATCACTCTAACTCATATTATTAGCCTTATTATGCTTATATGATCGATAGAACGACAATTACTATACTTATTACTCTTATTACTATCAATCTAACTCATATTATTAGCCATATTATGCTTATATGATCGATAGAACGAGAATTACTATACTCACTACTCTTAGTATTATCAATCTAACTCATATTATTAGCCATATTATGGTTATATTATCGATAGAACGACAATTACTATACTTATTACTGTTATTATTATCAATCTAACTCATATTATTAGCCATATTATGCTTAAATGATCGATAGAATGAGAATTACTATACTCACTACTCTTAGTATTATCACTCTAACTCATATTATTAGCCATATTATGCTTATATGATCGAGAGAACGACAATTACTATACTTATTACTCTTATTATTATCAATCTAACTCATATTATTAGCCTTATTTTGCTTATATGATCGATAGAACGACAATTACTGTAGTTATTACTCTTATTATTATCAATCTAACTCATATTATTAGCCATATTATGCTTATATGATCGATAGAACGAGAATTACTATACTCACTACTCTTAGTATTATCAATCTAACTCATATTATTAGCCATATTATGCTTATATTATCGATAGAACGACAATTACTATACTTATTACTGTTATTATTATCAATCTAACTCATATTATTAGCCATATTATGCTTAAATGATCGATAGAACGACAATTACTATACTTATTACTCTTATTATTATCAATCTAACTCGTATTATTAGCCATATTATGCTTACATGATCGATAGAACGACAAATACTATACTTATTACTCTTATTATTATCAATCTATATCATATTATTAGCCATATTATGCTTATATGATCGATAGAACGACAATTACTATACTCACTACTCTTAGTATTATCAATCTAACTCATATTATTAGCCATATTATGGTTATATTATCGATAGAACGACAGTTACTATACTTATTACTGTTATTATTATCAATCTAACTCATATTATTAGCCATATTATGCTTATATGATCGATAGAATGAGAATTACAATACTCACTACTCTTAGTATTATCACTCTAACTCATATTATTAGCCTTATTATGCTTATATGATCGATAGAACTACAATTACTATACCCATTACTCTTATTATTATCAATCTGACTCATATTATTAGCCATATTATGCTTATATTATCGATAGAACGACAATTACTATACTTATTACTGTTATTATTATCAATCTGACTCATATTATTACCCATATTATGCTTAAATGATCGATAGAACGACAATTACTATGCTTATTACTGTTATTATTATCAATCTAACTCATATTATTAGCCATATTATGCTTAAATGATCGATAGATCTACAATTACTATACTCATTACTCTTATTATTATCAATCTAACTCATATTATTAGCCATATTATGCTTATATGATCGATAGAACGAGAATTACTATACTCACTACTCTTAGTATTATCAATCTAACACATATTATTAGCCATATTATGCTTATATGATCGATAGAACGACAATTACTATACTTATTACTCTTATTATTATCAATCTAACTCATATTATTAGCCATATTATGCTTATATGATCGATAGAACGAGAACTACTATACTCACTACTCTTAGTATTATCAACCTAACTCATATTATTAGCTATATTATGCTTATATTATCGATAGAACGACAATTACTATACTTATTACTGTTATTATTATCAATCTGACTCATATTATTACCCATATTATGCCTAAATGATCGATAGAACGACAATTACTATACTTATTACTGTTATTATTATCAATCTAACTCATATTATTAGCCATATTATGCTTAAATGATCGATAGATCTACAATTACTATACTCATTACTCTTATTATTATCAATCTAACTCATATTATTAGCCATATTATGCTTATATGATCGATAGAACGAGAATTACTACACTCACTACTCTTAGTATTATCAATCTAACACATATTATTAGCCATATTATGCTTATATGATCGATAGAACGACAATTACTATACTTATTACTCTTATTATTATCAATCTAACTCATATTATTAGCCATATTATGTTTATATGATCGATGGAACGAGAACTACTATACTCACTACTCTTAGTATTATCAATCTAACTCATATTATTAGCCATATTATGCTTAAATGATCGATAGAACGACAATTACTATACTTATTACTCTTATTATTATCAATCTAACTCGTATTATTAGCCATATTATGCTTATATGATCGATAGAATGAGAATTACAATACTCACTACTCTTAGTATTATCACTCTAACTCATATTATTAGCCATATTATGCTTATATGATCGATAGAATGAGAATTACTATACTCACTACTCTTAGTATTATCACTCTAACTCATATTATTAGCCTTATTATGCTTATATGATCGATAGAACGACAATTACTATACTTATTACTCTTATTACTATCAATCTAACTCATATTATTAGCCATATTATGCTTATATGATCGATAGAACGAGAGTTACTCTACTCACTACTCTTAGTATTATCAATCTAACTCATATTATTAGCCATATTATGGTTATATTATCGATAGAACGACAATTACTATACTTATTACTGTTATTATTATCAATCTAACTCATATTATTAGCCATATTATGCTTAAATGATCGATAGAATGAGAATTACTATACTCACTACTCTTAGTATTATCACTCTAACTCATATTATTAGCCATATTATGCTTATATGATCGAGAGAACGACAATTACTATACTTATTACTCTTATTATTATCAATCTAACTCATATTATTAGCCATATTATGCTTATATGATCGATGGAACGAGAACTACTATACTCACTACTCTTAGTATTATCAATCTAAGTCATATTATTAGCCATATTATGCTTAAATGATCGATAGAACGACAATTACTATACTTATTACTCTTATTATTATCAATCTAACTCGTATTATTAGCCATATTATGCTTATATGATCGATAGAATGAGAATTACAATACTCACTACTCTTAGTATTATCACTCTAACTCATATTATTAGCCATATTATGCTTATATGATCGATAGAATGAGAATTACTATACTCACTACTCTTAGTATTATCACTCTAACTCATATTATTAGCCTTATTATGCTTATATGATCGATAGAACGACAATTACTATACTTATTACTCTTATTGCTATCAATCTAACTCATATTATTAGCCATATTATGCTTATATGATCGATAGAACGAGAATTACTATACTCACTACTCTTAGTATTATCAATCTAACTCATATTATTAGCCATATTATGGTTATATTATCGATAGAACGACAATTACTATACTTATTACTGTTATTATTATCAATCTAACTCATATTATTAGCCATATTATGCTTAAATGATCGATAGAATGAGAATTACTATACTCACTACTCTTAGTATTATCACTCTAACTCATATTATTAGCCATATTATGCTTATATGATCGAGAGAACGACAATTACTATACTTATTACTCTTATTATTATCAATCTAACTCATATTATTAGCCTTATTTTGCTTATATGATCGATAGAACGACAATTACTGTAGTTATTACTCTTATTATTATCAATCTAACTCATATTATTAGCCATATTATGCTTATATGATCGATAGAACGACAATTACTATACTTATTACTCTTATTATTATCAATCTAACTCGTATTATTAGCCATATTACGCTTACATGATCGATAGAACGACAAATACTATACTTATTACTCTTATTATTATCAATCTATATCATATTATTAGCCATATTATGCTTATATGATCGATAGAACGACAATTACTATACTCACTACTCTTAGTATTATCAATCTAACTCATATTATTAGCCATATTATGCTTATATTATCGATAGAACGACAGTTACTATACTTATTACTGTTATTATTATCAATCTAACTCATATTATTAGCCATATTATGCTTATATGATCGATAGAATGAGAATTACAATACTCACTACTCTTAGTATTATCACTCTAACTCATATTATTAGCCTTATTATGCTTATATGATCGATAGAACGACAATTACTGTAGTTATTACTCTTATTATTATCAACCTAACTCATATTATTAGCCATATTTTGCTTATATGATCGACAGAATTACAATTACTATACCCATTACTCTTATTATTATCAATCTAACCCATATTATTAGCCATATTATGCTTATATGATCGATAGAATGAGAATTACTATACTCACTACTCTCAGTGTTATCACTCTAACTCATATTATTAGCCTTATTATGCTTATATGATCGATAGAACGACAATTACTGTAGTTATTACTCTTATTATTATCAATCTAACTCATATTATTAGCCATGTTATGCTTATATGATCGATAGAACGAGAATTACTATACTCACTACTCTTAGTATTATCAATCTAACTCATATTACTAGCCATATTATGGTTATATTATCGATAGAACGACAATTACTATACTTATTACTGTTATTATTATCAATCTAACTCATATTATTAGCCATATTATGCTTAAATGATCGATAGAACTACAATTACTATACTCATTACTCTTATTATTATCAATCTAACTCATATTATTAGCCATATTGTGCTTATATGATCGATAGAACGAGAATTACTATACTCACTACTCTTAGTATTATCAATCTAACTCATATTATTAGCCATATTATGCTTATATGATCGATAGAACGACAATTACTATACTTATTACTCTTATTATTATCAAACTAACTCATATTATTGGCCATATTATGCTTATATGATCGATAGAACGAGAACTACTATACTCACTACTCTTAGTATTATCAATCTAACTCATATTATTAGCCATATTATGCTTATATTATCGATAGAACGACAATTACTATACTTATTACTGTTATTATTATCAATCTGACTCATATTATTACCCATATTATGCTTAAATGGTCGATAGAACGACAATTACTATACTTATTACTGTTATTATTATCAATCTAACTCATATTATTAGCCATATTATGCTTAAATGATCGATAGAACGACAATTACTATACTTATTACTCTTATTATTATCAATCTAACTCGTATTATTAGCCATATTATGCTTACATGATCGATAGAACGACAAATACTATACTTATTACTCTTATTATTATCAATCTATATCATATTATTAGCCATATTATGCTTAAATGATCGATAGAACGACAATTACTGTAGTTATTACTCTTATTATTATCAATCTAACTCATATTATTAGCCATATTATGCTTATATGATCGATAGAACGAGAATTACTGTAGTTATTACTCTTATTATTATCAATCTAACTCATATTATTAGCCATATTTTGCTTGTATGATCGATAGAACTACAATTACTATACCCATTACTCTTATTATTATCAATCTAACTCATATTATTAGCCATATTATGCTTATATGATCGATAGAACGAGAATTACTATACTCACTACTCTTAGTATTATCAATCTAACTCATATTATTAGCCATATTATGCTTATATGATCGATAGAACGAGAACTACTATACTCACTACTCTTAGTATTATCAATCTAACTCATATTATTAGCCATATTATGCTTATATGATCGATAGAACGAGAATTACTATACTCACTACTCCTAGTATTATCAATCTAACACATATTATTAGCCATATTATGCTTATATGATCGATAGAACGACAATTACTATACTTATTACTCTTATTATTATCAATCTAACTCATATTATTAGCCATATTATGCTTATATGATCGATAGAACGAGAACTACTATACTCACTACTCTTAGTATTATCAATCTAACTCATATTATTAGCTATATTATGCTTATATTATCGATAGAACGACAATTACTATACTTCTTACTGTTATTATTATCAATCTGACTCATATTATTACCCATATTATGCTTAAATGATCGATAGAACGACAATTACTATACTTATTACTGTTATTATTATCAATCTAACTCATATTATTAGCCATATTATGCTTAAATGATCGATAGATCTACAATTACTATACTCATTACTCTTATTATTATCAATCTAACTCATATTATTAGCCATATTATGCTTATATGATCGATAGAACGACAATTACTATACTTATTACTCTTATTATTATCAATCTAACTCATATTATTAGCCATATTATGCTTATATGATCGATGGAACGAGAACTACTATACTCACTACTTTTAGTATTATCAATCTAACTCACATTATTAGCCATATTATGCTTATATTATCGATAGAACGACAATTACTATACTTATTACTGTTATTATTATCAATCTGACTCATATTATTACCCATATTATGCTTAAATGATCGATAGAACGACAATTACTATACTTATTACTCTTATTGTTATCAATCTAACTCGTATTATTAGCCATATTATGCTTACATGATCGATAGAACGACAAATACTATACTTATTACTCTTATTATTATCAATCTATATCATATTATTAGCCATATTATGCTTATATGATCGATAGAACGACAATTACTATACTCACTACTCTTAGTATTATCAATCTAACTCATATTATTAGCCATATTATGCTTATATTATCGATAGAACGACAGTTACTATACTTATTACTGTTATTATTATCAATCTAACTCATATTATTAGCCATATTATGCTTATATGATCGATAGAATGAGAATTACAATACTCACTACTCTTAGTATTATCACTCTAACTCATATTATTAGCCTTATTATGCTTATATGATCGATAGAACGACAATTACTGTAGTTATTACTCTTATTATTATCAATCTAACTCATATTATTAGCCATATTTTGCTTATATGATCGATAGAACTACAATTACTATACCCATTACTCTTATTATTATCAATCTAACTCATATTATTAGCCATATTATGCTTATATGATCGATAGAATGAGAATTACTATACTCACTACTCTTAGTATTATCACTCTAACTCATATTATTAGCCTCATTATGCATATATGATCGATAGAACGACAATTACTATACTTATTACTCTCATTACTATCCATCTAACTCATATTATTAGCCATATTATGCTTATATGATCGATAGAACGAGAACTACTATACTCACTACTCTTAGTATTATCAATCTAACTCATATTATTAGCCATATTATGCTTAAATGATCGATAGAACGACAATTACTATACTTATTACTCTTATTATTATCAATCTAACTCGTATTATTAGCCATATTATGCTTACATGATCGATAGAACGAGAATTACTATACTCACTACTCTTAGTATTATCAATCTAACTCATATTATTAGCCATATTATGCTTATATGATCGATAGAACGACAATTACTATACTTATTACTCTTATTATTATCAAACTAACTCATATTATTGGCCATATTATGCTTATATGATCGATAGAACGAGAACTACTATACTCACTACTCTTAGTATTATCAATCTAACTCATATTATTAGCCATATTATGCTTATATTATCGATAGAACGACAATTACTATACTTATTACTGTTATTATTATCAATCTGACTCATATTATTACCCATATTATGCTTAAATGGTCGATAGAACGACAATTACTATACTTATTACTGTTATTATTATCAATCTAACTCATATTATTAGCCATATTATGCTTAAATGATCGATAGAACGACAATTACTATACTTATTACTCTTATTATTATCAATCTAACTCGTATTATTAGCCATATTATGCTTACATGATCGATAGAACGACAAATACTATACTTATTACTCTTATTATTATCAATCTATATCATATTATTAGCCATATTATGCTTAAATGATCGATAGAACGACAATTACTGTAGTTATTACTCTTAGTATTATCACTCTAACTCATATTATTAGCCATATTTTGCTTGTATGATCGATAGAACTACAATTACTATACCCATTACTCTTATTATTATCAATCTAACTCATATTATTAGCCATATTATGCTTATATGATCGATAGAATGAGAATTACTATACTCACTACTCTTAGTATTATCACTCTAACTCATATTATTAGCCTTATTATGCTTATATGATCGATAGAACGACAATTACTGTAGTTATTACTCTTATTATTATCAATCTAACTCATATTATTAGCCATATTATGCTTATATGATCGATAGAACGAGAATTACTATACTCACTACTCTTAGTATTATCAATCTAACTCATATTATTAGCCATATTATGCTTATATGATCGATAGAACGAGAACTACTATACTCACTACTCTTAGTATTATCAATCTAACTCATATTATTAGCCATATTATGCTTATATGATCGATAGAACGAGAATTACTATACTCACTACTCCTAGTATTATCAATCTAACACATATTATTAGCCATATTATGCTTATATGATCGATAGAACGACAATTACTATACTTATTACTCTTATTATTATCAATCTAACTCATATTATTAGCCATATTATGCTTATATGATCGATAGAACGAGAACTACTATACTCACTACTCTTAGTATTATCAATCTAACTCATATTATTAGCTATATTATGCTTATATTATCGATAGAACGACAATTACTATACTTCTTACTGTTATTATTATCAATCTGACTCATATTATTACCCATATTATGCTTAAATGATCGATAGAACGACAATTACTATACTTATTACTGTTATTATTATCAATCTAACTCATATTATTAGCCATATTATGCTTATATGATCGATAGAACGACAATTACTATACTTATTACTCTTATTATTATCAATCTAACTCATATTATTAGCCATATTATGCTTATATGATCGATGGAACGAGAACTACTATACTCACTACTTTTAGTATTATCAATCTAACTCACATTATTAGCCATATTATGCTTATATTATCGATAGAACGACAATTACTATACTTATTACTGTTATTATTATCAATCTGACTCATATTATTACCCATATTATGCTTAAATGATCGATAGAACGACAATTACTATACTTATTACTCTTATTGTTATCAATCTAACTCGTATTATTAGCCATATTATGCTTACATGATCGATAGAACGACAAATACTATACTTATTACTCTTATTATTATCAATCTATATCATATTATTAGCCATATTATGCTTATATGATCGATAGAACGACAATTACTATACTCACTACTCTTAGTATTATCAATCTAACTCATATTATTAGCCATATTATGCTTATATTATCGATAGAACGACAGTTACTATACTTATTACTGTTATTATTATCAATCTAACTCATATTATTAGCCATATTATGCTTATATGATCGATAGAATGAGAATTACAATACTCACTACTCTTAGTATTATCACTCTAACTCATATTATTAGCCTTATTATGCTTATATGATCGATAGAACGACAATTACTGTAGTTATTACTCTTATTATTATCAATCTAACTCATATTATTAGCCATATTTTGCTTGTATGATCGATAGAACTACAATTACTATACCCATTACTCTTATTATTATCAATCTAACTCATATTATTAGCCATATTATGCTTATATGATCGATAGAATGAGAATTACTATACTCACTACTCTTAGTATTATCACTCTAACTCATATTATTAGCCTTATTATGCTTATATGATCGATAGAACGACAATTACTGTAGTTATTACTCTTATTATTATCAATCTAACTCATATTATTAGCCATATTATGCTTATATGATCGATAGAACGAGAATTACTATACTCACTACTCTTAGTATTATCAATCTAACTCATATTATTAGCCATATTATGCTTATATGATCGATAGAACGAGAACTACTATACTCACTACTCTTAGTATTATCAATCTAACTCATATTATTAGCCATATTATGCTTATATGATCGATAGAACGAGAATTACTATACTCACTACTCTTAGTATTATCACTCTAACTCATATTATTAGCCTCATTATGCATATATGATCGATAGAACGACAATTACTATACTTATTACTCTCATTACTATCCATCTAACTCATATTATTAGCCATATTATGCTTATATGATCGATAGAACGAGAACTACTATACTCACTACTCTTAGTATTATCAATCTAACTCATATTATTAGCCATATTATGCTTATATTATCGATAGAACGACAGTTACTATACTTATTACTGTTATTATTATCAATCTAACTCATATTATTAGCCATATTATGCTTATATGATCGATAGAATGAGAATTACAATACTCACTACTCTTAGTATTATCACTCTAACTCATATTATTAGCCTTATTATGCTTATATGATCGATAGAACGACAATTACTGTAGTTATTACTCTTATTATTATCAATCTAACTCATATTATTAGCCATATTTTGCTTATATGATCGATAGAACTACAATTACTATACCCATTACTCTTATTATTATCAATCTAACTCATATTATTAGCCATATTATGCTTATATGATCGATAGAATGAGAATTACTATACTCACTACTCTTAGTATTATCACTCTAACTCATATTATTAGCCTCATTATGCATATATGATCGATAGAACGACAATTACTATACTTATTACTCTCATTACTATCCATCTAACTCATATTATTAGCCATATTATGCTTATATGATCGATAGAACGAGAACTACTATACTCACTACTCTTAGTATTATCAATCTAACTCATATTATTAGCCATATTATGCTTAAATGATCGATAGAACGACAATTACTATACTTATTACTCTTATTATTATCAATCTAACTCGTATTATTAGCCATATTATGCTTACATGATCGATAGAACGAGAATTACTATACTCACTACTCTTAGTATTATCAATCTAACTCATATTATTACCCATATTATGCTTATATGATCGATAGAACGACAATTACTATACTTATTACTCTTATTATTATGAATCTAACTCATATTATTAACCATATTATGCCGATATGATCGATAGAACTACAATTACTATACTCATTACTCTTATTATTATCAATCTAACTCATATTATTAGCCATATTATGCTTATATGATCGACAGAACGACAATTACTATACTTATTACTCTTATTATTATCAATCTAACTCATATTATTAGCCATATTATGCTTATATGATCGATGGAACGAGAACTACTATACTCACTACTCTTAGTATTATCAATCTAACTCATATTATTAGCCATATTATGCTTAAATGATCGATAGAACGACAATTACTATACTTATTACTCTTATTATTATCAATCTAACTCGTATTATTAGCCATATTATGCTTACATGATCGATAGAACGAGAATTACTATACTCACTACTCTTAGTATTATCAATCTAACTCATATTATTAGCCATATTTTGCTTATATGATCGATAGAACGAGAATTACTATACTCACTACTCTTAGTATTATCAATCTAACTCATATTATTAGCCATATTTTGCTTATATGATCGATAGAACTACAATTACTATACCCATTGCTCTTATTATTATCAATCTACCTCATATTATTAGCCATATTATGCTATATGATCGATAGAATGAGAATTACTATACTCACTACTCTTAGTATTATCACTCTAACTCATATTATTAGCCTTATTATGCTTATATGATCGATAGAACGACAATTACTGTAGTTATTACTCTTATTATTATCAATCTAACTCATATTATTAGCCATATTTTGCTTATATGATCGATAGAACTACAATTACTATACCCATTACTCTTATTATTATCAATCTAACTCATATTATTAGCCATATTATGCTTATATGATCGATAGAATGAGAATTACTATACTCACTACTCTTAGTATTATCACTCTAACTCATATTATTAGCCTTATTATGCTTATATGATCGATAGAACGACAATTACTGTAGTTATTACTCTTATTATTATCAATCTAACTCATATTATTAGCCATATTATGCTTAAATGATCGATAGAACGACAATTACTATACTTATTACTCTTATTATTATCAATCTAACTCGTATTATTAGCCATATTATGCTTACATGATCGATAGAACGAGAATTACTATACTTATTACTCTTATTATTATCAATCTAACTCGTATTATTAGCCATATTATGCTTACATGATCGATAGAACGACAAATACTATACTTATTACTCTTATTATTATCAATCTATATCATATTATTAGCCATATTATGCTTAAATGATCGATAGAACGACAATTACTGTAGTTATTACTCTTAGTATTATCACTCTAACTCATATTATTAGCCATATTTTGCTTATATGATCGATAGAACTACAATTACTATACCCATTACTCTTATTATTATCAATCTAACTCATATTATTAGCCATATTATGCTTATATGATCGATAGAATGAGAATTACTATATTCACTACTCTTAGTATTATCACTCTAACTCATATTATTAGCCTTATTATGCTTATATGATCGATAGAACGACAATTACTGTAGTTATTACTCTTATTATTATCAATCTAACTCATATTATTAGCCATATTATGCTTATATGATCGATAGAACGAGAATTACTATACTCACTACTCTTAGTATTATCAATCTAACTCATATTACTAGCCATATTATGGTTATATTATCGATAGAACGACAATTACTATACTTATTACTGTTATTATTATCAATCTAACTCATATTATTATCCATATTATGCTTAAATGATCGATAGATCTACAATTACTATACCCATTACTCTTATTATTATCAATCTAACTCATATTATTAGCCATATTATGCTTATATGATCGATAGAACGAGAACTACTATACTCACTACTCTTAGTATTATCAATCTAACTCATATTATTAGCCATATTATGCTTATATGATCGATAGAACGACAGTTACTATACTTATTACTGTTATTATTATCAATCTGACTCATATTATTACCCATATTATGCTTAAATGATCGATAGAACGACAATTACTATACTTATTACTCTTATTGTTATCAATCTAACTCGTATTATTAGCCATATTATGCTTACATGATCGATAGAACGACAAATACTATACTTATTACTCTTATTATTATCAATCTATATCATATTATTAGCCATATTATGCTTATATGATCGATAGAACGACAATTACTATACTCACTACTCTTAGTATTATCAATCTAACTCATATTATTAGCCATATTATGCTTATATTATCGATAGAACGACAGTTACTATACTTATTACTGTTATTATTATCAATCTAACTCATATTATTAGCCATATTATGCTTATATGATCGATAGAATGAGAATTACAATACTCACTACTCTTAGTATTATCACTCTAACTCATATTATTAGCCTTATTATGCTTATATGATCGATAGAACGACAATTACTGTAGTTATTACTCTTATTATTATCAATCTAACTCATATTATTAGCCATATTTTGCTTGTATGATCGATAGAACTACAATTACTATACCCATTACTCTTATTATTATCAATCTAACTCATATTATTAGCCATATTATGCTTATATGATCGATAGAATGAGAATTACTATACTCACTACTCTTAGTATTATCACTCTAACTCATATTATTAGCCTTATTATGCTTATATGATCGATAGAACGACAATTACTGTAGTTATTACTCTTATTATTATCAATCTAACTCATATTATTAGCCATATTATGCTTATATGATCGATAGAACGAGAATTACTATACTCACTACTCTTAGTATTATCAATCTAACTCATATTATTAGCCATATTATGCTTATATGATCGATAGAACGAGAACTACTATACTCACTACTCTTAGTATTATCAATCTAACTCATATTATTAGCCATATTATGCTTATATGATCGATAGAACGAGAATTACTATACTCACTACTCCTAGTATTATCAATCTAACACATATTATTAGCCATATTATGCTTATATGATCGATAGAACGACAATTACTATACTTATTACTCTTATTATTATCAATCTAACTCATATTATTAGCCATATTATGCTTATATGATCGATAGAACGAGAACTACTATACTCACTACTCTTAGTATTATCAATCTAACTCATATTATTAGCTATATTATGCTTATATTATCGATAGAACGACAATTACTATACTTCTTACTGTTATTATTATCAATCTGACTCATATTATTACCCATATTATGCTTAAATGATCGATAGAACGACAATTACTATACTTATTACTGTTATTATTATCAATCTAACTCATATTATTAGCCATATTATGCTTAAATGATCGATAGATCTACAATTACTATACTCATTACTCTTATTATTATCAATCTAACTCATATTATTAGCCATATTATGCTTATATGATCGATAGAACGACAATTACTATACTTATTACTCTTATTATTATCAATCTAACTCATATTATTAGCCATATTATGCTTATATGATCGATGGAACGAGAACTACTATACTCACTACTTTTAGTATTATCAATCTAACTCACATTATTAGCCATATTATGCTTATATTATCGATAGAACGACAATTACTATACTTATTACTGTTATTATTATCAATCTGACTCATATTATTACCCATATTATGCTTAAATGATCGATAGAACGACAATTACTATACTTATTACTCTTATTGTTATCAATCTAACTCGTATTATTAGCCATATTATGCTTACATGATCGATAGAACGACAAATACTATACTTATTACTCTTATTATTATCAATCTATATCATATTATTAGCCATATTATGCTTATATGATCGATAGAACGACAATTACTATACTCACTACTCTTAGTATTATCAATCTAACTCATATTATTAGCCATATTATGCTTATATTATCGATAGAACGACAGTTACTATACTTATTACTGTTATTATTATCAATCTAACTCATATTATTAGCCATATTATGCTTATATGATCGATAGAATGAGAATTACAATACTCACTACTCTTAGTATTATCACTCTAACTCATATTATTAGCCTTATTATGCTTATATGATCGATAGAACGACAATTACTGTAGTTATTACTCTTATTATTATCAATCTAACTCATATTATTAGCCATATTTTGCTTATATGATCGATAGAACTACAATTACTATACCCATTACTCTTATTATTATCAATCTAACTCATATTATTAGCCATATTATGCTTATATGATCGATAGAATGAGAATTACTATACTCACTACTCTTAGTATTATCACTCTAACTCATATTATTAGCCTCATTATGCATATATGATCGATAGAACGACAATTACTATACTTATTACTCTCATTACTATCCATCTAACTCATATTATTAGCCATATTATGCTTATATGATCGATAGAACGAGAACTACTATACTCACTACTCTTAGTATTATCAATCTAACTCATATTATTAGCCATATTATGCTTAAATGATCGATAGAACGACAATTACTATACTTATTACTCTTATTATTATCAATCTAACTCGTATTATTAGCCATATTATGCTTACATGATCGATAGAACGAGAATTACTATACTCACTACTCTTAGTATTATCAATCTAACTCATATTATTACCCATATTATGCTTATATGATCGATAGAACGACAATTACTATACTTATTACTCTTATTATTATGAATCTAACTCATATTATTAACCATATTATGCCGATATGATCGATAGAACTACAATTACTATACTCATTACTCTTATTATTATCAATCTAACTCATATTATTAGCCATATTATGCTTATATGATCGACAGAACGACAATTACTATACTTATTACTCTTATTATTATCAATCTAACTCATATTATTAGCCATATTATGCTTATATGATCGATGGAACGAGAACTACTATACTCACTACTCTTAGTATTATCAATCTAACTCATATTATTAGCCATATTATGCTTAAATGATCGATAGAACGACAATTACTATACTTATTACTCTTATTATTATCAATCTAACTCGTATTATTAGCCATATTATGCTTACATGATCGATAGAACGAGAATTACTATACTCACTACTCTTAGTATTATCAATCTAACTCATATTATTAGCCATATTTTGCTTATATGATCGATAGAACGAGAATTACTATACTCACTACTCTTAGTATTATCAATCTAACTCATATTATTAGCCATATTTTGCTTATATGATCGATAGAACTACAATTACTATACCCATTGCTCTTATTATTATCAATCTACCTCATATTATTAGCCATATTATGCTATATGATCGATAGAATGAGAATTACTATACTCACTACTCTTAGTATTATCACTCTAACTCATATTATTAGCCTTATTATGCTTATATGATCGATAGAACGACAATTACTGTAGTTATTACTCTTATTATTATCAATCTAACTCATATTATTAGCCATATTTTGCTTATATGATCGATAGAACTACAATTACTATACCCATTACTCTTATTATTATCAATCTAACTCATATTATTAGCCATATTATGCTTATATGATCGATAGAATGAGAATTACTATACTCACTACTCTTAGTATTATCACTCTAACTCATATTATTAGCCTTATTATGCTTATATGATCGATAGAACGACAATTACTGTAGTTATTACTCTTATTATTATCAATCTAACTCATATTATTAGCCATATTATGCTTAAATGATCGATAGAACGACAATTACTATACTTATTACTCTTATTATTATCAATCTAACTCGTATTATTAGCCATATTATGCTTACATGATCGATAGAACGAGAATTACTATACTTATTACTCTTATTATTATCAATCTAACTCGTATTATTAGCCATATTATGCTTACATGATCGATAGAACGACAAATACTATACTTATTACTCTTATTATTATCAATCTATATCATATTATTAGCCATATTATGCTTAAATGATCGATAGAACGACAATTACTGTAGTTATTACTCTTAGTATTATCACTCTAACTCATATTATTAGCCATATTTTGCTTATATGATCGAAAGAACTACAATTACTATACCCATTACTCTTATTATTATCAATCTAACTCATATTATTAGCCATATTATGCTTATATGATCGATAGAATGAGAATTACTATATTCACTACTCTTAGTATTATCACTCTAACTCATATTATTAGCCTTATTATGCTTATATGATCGATAGAACGACAATTACTGTAGTTATTACTCTTATTATTATCAATCTAACTCATATTATTAGCCATATTATGCTTATATTATCGATAGAACGACAATTACTATACTTATTACTGTTATTATTATCAATCTGACTCATATTATTACCCATATTATGCTTAAATGATCGATAGAACGACAATTACTATACTTATTACTCTTATTGTTATCAATCTAACTCGTATTATTAGCCATATTATGCTTACATGATCGATAGAACGACAAATACTATACTTATTACTCTTATTATTATCAATCTATATCATATTATTAGCCATATTATGCTTATATGATCGATAGAACGACAATTACTATACTCACTACTCTTAGTATTATCAATCTAACTCATATTATTAGCCATATTATGCTTATATTATCGATAGAACGACAGTTACTATACTTATTACTGTTATTATTATCAATCTAACTCATATTATTAGCCATATTATGCTTATATGATCGATAGAATGAGAATTACAATACTCACTACTCTTAGTATTATCACTCTAACTCATATTATTAGCCTTATTATGCTTATATGATCGATAGAACGACAATTACTGTAGTTATTACTCTTATTATTATCAATCTAACTCATATTATTAGCCATATTTTGCTTATATGATCGATAGAACTACAATTACTATACCCATTACTCTTATTATTATCAATCTAACTCATATTATTAGCCATATTATGCTTATATGATCGATAGAATGAGAATTACTATACTCACTACTCTTAGTATTATCACTCTAACTCATATTATTAGCCTCATTATGCATATATGATCGATAGAACGACAATTACTATACTTATTACTCTCATTACTATCCATCTAACTCATATTATTAGCCATATTATGCTTATATGATCGATAGAACGAGAACTACTATACTCACTACTCTTAGTATTATCAATCTAACTCATATTATTAGCCATATTATGCTTAAATGATCGATAGAACGACAATTACTATACTTATTACTCTTATTATTATCAATCTAACTCGTATTATTAGCCATATTATGCTTACATGATCGATAGAACGAGAATTACTATACTCACTACTCTTAGTATTATCAATCTAACTCATATTATTACCCATATTATGCTTATATGATCGATAGAACGACAATTACTATACTTATTACTCTTATTATTATGAATCTAACTCATATTATTAACCATATTATGCCGATATGATCGATAGAACTACAATTACTATACTCATTACTCTTATTATTATCAATCTAACTCATATTATTAGCCATATTATGCTTATATGATCGACAGAACGACAATTACTATACTTATTACTCTTATTATTATCAATCTAACTCATATTATTAGCCATATTATGCTTATATGATCGATGGAACGAGAACTACTATACTCACTACTCTTAGTATTATCAATCTAACTCATATTATTAGCCATATTATGCTTAAATGATCGATAGAACGACAATTACTATACTTATTACTGTTATTATTATCAATCTGACTCATATTATTACCCATATTATGCTTAAATGGTCGATAGAACGACAATTACTATACTTATTACTGTTATTATTATCAATCTAACTCATATTATTAGCCATATTATGCTTAAATGATCGATAGAACGACAATTACTATACTTATTACTCTTATTATTATCAATCTAACTCGTATTATTAGCCATATTATGCTTACATGATCGATAGAACGACAAATACTATACTTATTACTCTTATTATTATCAATCTATATCATATTATTAGCCATATTATGCTTAAATGATCGATAGAACGACAATTACTGTAGTTATTACTCTTAGTATTATCACTCTAACTCATATTATTAGCCATATTTTGCTTGTATGATCGATAGAACTACAATTACTATACCCATTACTCTTATTATTATCAATCTAACTCATATTATTAGCCATATTATGCTTATATGATCGATAGAATGAGAATTACTATACTCACTACTCTTAGTATTATCACTCTAACTCATATTATTAGCCTTATTATGCTTATATGATCGATAGAACGACAATTACTGTAGTTATTACTCTTATTATTATCAATCTAACTCATATTATTAGCCATATTATGCTTATATGATCGATAGAACGAGAATTACTATACTCACTACTCTTAGTATTATCAATCTAACTCATATTATTAGCCATATTATGCTTATATGATCGATAGAACGAGAACTACTATACTCACTACTCTTAGTATTATCAATCTAACTCATATTATTAGCCATATTATGCTTATATGATCGATAGAACGAGAATTACTATACTCACTACTCCTAGTATTATCAATCTAACACATATTATTAGCCATATTATGCTTATATGATCGATAGAACGACAATTACTATACTTATTACTCTTATTATTATCAATCTAACTCATATTATTAGCCATATTATGCTTATATGATCGATAGAACGAGAACTACTATACTCACTACTCTTAGTATTATCAATCTAACTCATATTATTAGCTATATTATGCTTATATTATCGATAGAACGACAATTACTATACTTCTTACTGTTATTATTATCAATCTGACTCATATTATTACCCATATTATGCTTAAATGATCGATAGAACGACAATTACTATACTTATTACTGTTATTATTATCAATCTAACTCATATTATTAGCCATATTATGCTTATATGATCGATAGAACGACAATTACTATACTTATTACTCTTATTATTATCAATCTAACTCATATTATTAGCCATATTATGCTTATATGATCGATGGAACGAGAACTACTATACTCACTACTTTTAGTATTATCAATCTAACTCACATTATTAGCCATATTATGCTTATATTATCGATAGAACGACAATTACTATACTTATTACTGTTATTATTATCAATCTGACTCATATTATTACCCATATTATGCTTAAATGATCGATAGAACGACAATTACTATACTTATTACTCTTATTGTTATCAATCTAACTCGTATTATTAGCCATATTATGCTTACATGATCGATAGAACGACAAATACTATACTTATTACTCTTATTATTATCAATCTATATCATATTATTAGCCATATTATGCTTATATGATCGATAGAACGACAATTACTATACTCACTACTCTTAGTATTATCAATCTAACTCATATTATTAGCCATATTATGCTTATATTATCGATAGAACGACAGTTACTATACTTATTACTGTTATTATTATCAATCTAACTCATATTATTAGCCATATTATGCTTATATGATCGATAGAATGAGAATTACAATACTCACTACTCTTAGTATTATCACTCTAACTCATATTATTAGCCTTATTATGCTTATATGATCGATAGAACGACAATTACTGTAGTTATTACTCTTATTATTATCAATCTAACTCATATTATTAGCCATATTTTGCTTGTATGATCGATAGAACTACAATTACTATACCCATTACTCTTATTATTATCAATCTAACTCATATTATTAGCCATATTATGCTTATATGATCGATAGAATGAGAATTACTATACTCACTACTCTTAGTATTATCACTCTAACTCATATTATTAGCCTTATTATGCTTATATGATCGATAGAACGACAATTACTGTAGTTATTACTCTTATTATTATCAATCTAACTCATATTATTAGCCATATTATGCTTATATGATCGATAGAACGAGAATTACTATACTCACTACTCTTAGTATTATCAATCTAACTCATATTATTAGCCATATTATGCTTATATGATCGATAGAACGAGAACTACTATACTCACTACTCTTAGTATTATCAATCTAACTCATATTATTAGCCATATTATGCTTATATGATCGATAGAACGAGAATTACTATACTCACTACTCTTAGTATTATCACTCTAACTCATATTATTAGCCTCATTATGCATATATGATCGATAGAACGACAATTACTATACTTATTACTCTCATTACTATCCATCTAACTCATATTATTAGCCATATTATGCTTATATGATCGATAGAACGAGAACTACTATACTCACTACTCTTAGTATTATCAATCTAACTCATATTATTAGCCATATTATGCTTATATTATCGATAGAACGACAGTTACTATACTTATTACTGTTATTATTATCAATCTAACTCATATTATTAGCCATATTATGCTTATATGATCGATAGAATGAGAATTACAATACTCACTACTCTTAGTATTATCACTCTAACTCATATTATTAGCCTTATTATGCTTATATGATCGATAGAACGACAATTACTGTAGTTATTACTCTTATTATTATCAATCTAACTCATATTATTAGCCATATTTTGCTTATATGATCGATAGAACTACAATTACTATACCCATTACTCTTATTATTATCAATCTAACTCATATTATTAGCCATATTATGCTTATATGATCGATAGAATGAGAATTACTATACTCACTACTCTTAGTATTATCACTCTAACTCATATTATTAGCCTCATTATGCATATATGATCGATAGAACGACAATTACTATACTTATTACTCTCATTACTATCCATCTAACTCATATTATTAGCCATATTATGCTTATATGATCGATAGAACGAGAACTACTATACTCACTACTCTTAGTATTATCAATCTAACTCATATTATTAGCCATATTATGCTTAAATGATCGATAGAACGACAATTACTATACTTATTACTCTTATTATTATCAATCTAACTCGTATTATTAGCCATATTATGCTTACATGATCGATAGAACGAGAATTACTATACTCACTACTCTTAGTATTATCAATCTAACTCATATTATTACCCATATTATGCTTATATGATCGATAGAACGACAATTACTATACTTATTACTCTTATTATTATGAATCTAACTCATATTATTAACCATATTATGCCGATATGATCGATAGAACTACAATTACTATACTCATTACTCTTATTATTATCAATCTAACTCATATTATTAGCCATATTATGCTTATATGATCGACAGAACGACAATTACTATACTTATTACTCTTATTATTATCAATCTAACTCGTATTATTAGCCATATTATGCTTACATGATCGATAGAACGAGAATTACTATACTCACTACTCTTAGTATTATCAATCTAACTCATATTATTAGCCATATTTTGCTTATATGATCGATAGAACGAGAATTACTATACTCACTACTCTTAGTATTATCAATCTAACTCATATTATTAGCCATATTTTGCTTATATGATCGATAGAACTACAATTACTATACCCATTGCTCTTATTATTATCAATCTACCTCATATTATTAGCCATATTATGCTATATGATCGATAGAATGAGAATTACTATACTCACTACTCTTAGTATTATCACTCTAACTCATATTATTAGCCTTATTATGCTTATATGATCGATAGAACGACAATTACTGTAGTTATTACTCTTATTATTATCAATCTAACTCATATTATTAGCCATATTTTGCTTATATGATCGATAGAACTACAATTACTATACCCATTACTCTTATTATTATCAATCTAACTCATATTATTAGCCATATTATGCTTATATGATCGATAGAATGAGAATTACTATACTCACTACTCTTAGTATTATCACTCTAACTCATATTATTAGCCTTATTATGCTTATATGATCGATAGAACGACAATTACTGTAGTTATTACTCTTATTATTATCAATCTAACTCATATTATTAGCCATATTATGCTTAAATGATCGATAGAACGACAATTACTATACTTATTACTCTTATTATTATCAATCTAACTCGTATTATTAGCCATATTATGCTTACATGATCGATAGAACGAGAATTACTATACTTATTACTCTTATTATTATCAATCTAACTCGTATTATTAGCCATATTATGCTTACATGATCGATAGAACGACAAATACTATACTTATTACTCTTATTATTATCAATCTATATCATATTATTAGCCATATTATGCTTAAATGATCGATAGAACGACAATTACTGTAGTTATTACTCTTAGTATTATCACTCTAACTCATATTATTAGCCATATTTTGCTTATATGATCGATAGAACTACAATTACTATACCCATTACTCTTATTATTATCAATCTAACTCATATTATTAGCCATATTATGCTTATATGATCGATAGAATGAGAATTACTATATTCACTACTCTTAGTATTATCACTCTAACTCATATTATTAGCCTTATTATGCTTATATGATCGATAGAACGACAATTACTGTAGTTATTACTCTTATTATTATCAATCTAACTCATATTATTAGCCATATTATGCTTATATGATCGATAGAACGAGAATTACTATACTCACTACTCTTAGTATTATCAATCTAACTCATATTACTAGCCATATTATGGTTATATTATCGATAGAACGACAATTACTATACTTATTACTGTTATTATTATCAATCTAACTCATATTATTATCCATATTATGCTTAAATGATCGATAGATCTACAATTACTATACCCATTACTCTTATTATTATCAATCTAACTCATATTATTAGCCATATTATGCTTATATGATCGATAGAACGAGAACTACTATACTCACTACTCTTAGTATTATCAATCTAACTCATATTATTAGCCATATTATGCTTATATGATCGATAGAACGACAGTTACTATACTTATTACTGTTATTATTATCAATCTGACTCATATTATTACCCATATTATGCTTAAATGATCGATAGAACGACAATTACTATACTTATTACTCTTATTGTTATCAATCTAACTCGTATTATTAGCCATATTATGCTTACATGATCGATAGAACGACAAATACTATACTTATTACTCTTATTATTATCAATCTATATCATATTATTAGCCATATTATGCTTATATGATCGATAGAACGACAATTACTATACTCACTACTCTTAGTATTATCAATCTAACTCATATTATTAGCCATATTATGCTTATATTATCGATAGAACGACAGTTACTATACTTATTACTGTTATTATTATCAATCTAACTCATATTATTAGCCATATTATGCTTATATGATCGATAGAATGAGAATTACAATACTCACTACTCTTAGTATTATCACTCTAACTCATATTATTAGCCTTATTATGCTTATATGATCGATAGAACGACAATTACTGTAGTTATTACTCTTATTATTATCAATCTAACTCATATTATTAGCCATATTTTGCTTGTATGATCGATAGAACTACAATTACTATACCCATTACTCTTATTATTATCAATCTAACTCATATTATTAGCCATATTATGCTTATATGATCGATAGAATGAGAATTACTATACTCACTACTCTTAGTATTATCACTCTAACTCATATTATTAGCCTTATTATGCTTATATGATCGATAGAACGACAATTACTGTAGTTATTACTCTTATTATTATCAATCTAACTCATATTATTAGCCATATTATGCTTATATGATCGATAGAACGAGAATTACTATACTCACTACTCTTAGTATTATCAATCTAACTCATATTATTAGCCATATTATGCTTATATGATCGATAGAACGAGAACTACTATACTCACTACTCTTAGTATTATCAATCTAACTCATATTATTAGCCATATTATGCTTATATGATCGATAGAACGAGAATTACTATACTCACTACTCCTAGTATTATCAATCTAACACATATTATTAGCCATATTATGCTTATATGATCGATAGAACGACAATTACTATACTTATTACTCTTATTATTATCAATCTAACTCATATTATTAGCCATATTATGCTTATATGATCGATAGAACGAGAACTACTATACTCACTACTCTTAGTATTATCAATCTAACTCATATTATTAGCTATATTATGCTTATATTATCGATAGAACGACAATTACTATACTTCTTACTGTTATTATTATCAATCTGACTCATATTATTACCCATATTATGCTTAAATGATCGATAGAACGACAATTACTATACTTATTACTGTTATTATTATCAATCTAACTCATATTATTAGCCATATTATGCTTAAATGATCGATAGATCTACAATTACTATACTCATTACTCTTATTATTATCAATCTAACTCATATTATTAGCCATATTATGCTTATATGATCGATAGAACGACAATTACTATACTTATTACTCTTATTATTATCAATCTAACTCATATTATTAGCCATATTATGCTTATATGATCGATGGAACGAGAACTACTATACTCACTACTTTTAGTATTATCAATCTAACTCACATTATTAGCCATATTATGCTTATATTATCGATAGAACGACAATTACTATACTTATTACTGTTATTATTATCAATCTGACTCATATTATTACCCATATTATGCTTAAATGATCGATAGAACGACAATTACTATACTTATTACTCTTATTGTTATCAATCTAACTCGTATTATTAGCCATATTATGCTTACATGATCGATAGAACGACAAATACTATACTTATTACTCTTATTATTATCAATCTATATCATATTATTAGCCATATTATGCTTACATGATCGATAGAACGAGAATTACTATACTCACTACTCTTAGTATTATCAATCTAACTCATATTATTACCCATATTATGCTTATATGATCGATAGAACGACAATTACTATACTTATTACTCTTATTATTATGAATCTAACTCATATTATTAACCATATTATGCCGATATGATCGATAGAACTACAATTACTATACTCATTACTCTTATTATTATCAATCTAACTCATATTATTAGCCATATTATGCTTATATGATCGACAGAACGACAATTACTATACTTATTACTCTTATTATTATCAATCTAACTCATATTATTAGCCATATTATGCTTATATGATCGATGGAACGAGAACTACTATACTCACTACTCTTAGTATTATCAATCTAACTCATATTATTAGCCATATTATGCTTAAATGATCGATAGAACGACAATTACTATACTTATTACTCTTATTATTATCAATCTAACTCGTATTATTAGCCATATTATGCTTACATGATCGATAGAACGAGAATTACTATACTCACTACTCTTAGTATTATCAATCTAACTCATATTATTAGCCATATTTTGCTTATATGATCGATAGAACGAGAATTACTATACTCACTACTCTTAGTATTATCAATCTAACTCATATTATTAGCCATATTTTGCTTATATGATCGATAGAACTACAATTACTATACCCATTGCTCTTATTATTATCAATCTACCTCATATTATTAGCCATATTATGCTATATGATCGATAGAATGAGAATTACTATACTCACTACTCTTAGTATTATCACTCTAACTCATATTATTAGCCTTATTATGCTTATATGATCGATAGAACGACAATTACTGTAGTTATTACTCTTATTATTATCAATCTAACTCATATTATTAGCCATATTTTGCTTATATGATCGATAGAACTACAATTACTATACCCATTACTCTTATTATTATCAATCTAACTCATATTATTAGCCATATTATGCTTATATGATCGATAGAATGAGAATTACTATACTCACTACTCTTAGTATTATCACTCTAACTCATATTATTAGCCTTATTATGCTTATATGATCGATAGAACGACAATTACTGTAGTTATTACTCTTATTATTATCAATCTAACTCATATTATTAGCCATATTATGCTTAAATGATCGATAGAACGACAATTACTATACTTATTACTCTTATTATTATCAATCTAACTCGTATTATTAGCCATATTATGCTTACATGATCGATAGAACGAGAATTACTATACTTATTACTCTTATTATTATCAATCTAACTCGTATTATTAGCCATATTATGCTTATATGATCGATAGAACGACAAATACTATACTTATTACTCTTATTATTATCAATCTATATCATATTATTAGCCATATTATGCTTAAATGATCGATAGAACGACAATTACTGTAGTTATTACTCTTAGTATTATCACTCTAACTCATATTATTAGCCATATTTTGCTTATATGATCGAAAGAACTACAATTACTATACCCATTACTCTTATTATTATCAATCTAACTCATATTATTAGCCATATTATGCTTATATGATCGATAGAATGAGAATTACTATATTCACTACTCTTAGTATTATCACTCTAACTCATATTATTAGCCTTATTATGCTTATATGATCGATAGAACGACAATTACTGTAGTTATTACTCTTATTATTATCAATCTAACTCATATTATTAGCCATATTATGCTTATATTATCGATAGAACGACAATTACTATACTTATTACTGTTATTATTATCAATCTGACTCATATTATTACCCATATTATGCTTAAATGATCGATAGAACGACAATTACTATACTTATTACTCTTATTGTTATCAATCTAACTCGTATTATTAGCCATATTATGCTTACATGATCGATAGAACGACAAATACTATACTTATTACTCTTATTATTATCAATCTATATCATATTATTAGCCATATTATGCTTATATGATCGATAGAACGACAATTACTATACTCACTACTCTTAGTATTATCAATCTAACTCATATTATTAGCCATATTATGCTTATATTATCGATAGAACGACAGTTACTATACTTATTACTGTTATTATTATCAATCTAACTCATATTATTAGCCATATTATGCTTATATGATCGATAGAATGAGAATTACAATACTCACTACTCTTAGTATTATCACTCTAACTCATATTATTAGCCTTATTATGCTTATATGATCGATAGAACGACAATTACTGTAGTTATTACTCTTATTATTATCAATCTAACTCATATTATTAGCCATATTTTGCTTATATGATCGATAGAACTACAATTACTATACCCATTACTCTTATTATTATCAATCTAACTCATATTATTAGCCATATTATGCTTATATGATCGATAGAATGAGAATTACTATACTCACTACTCTTAGTATTATCACTCTAACTCATATTATTAGCCTCATTATGCATATATGATCGATAGAACGACAATTACTATACTTATTACTCTCATTACTATCCATCTAACTCATATTATTAGCCATATTATGCTTATATGATCGATAGAACGAGAACTACTATACTCACTACTCTTAGTATTATCAATCTAACTCATATTATTAGCCATATTATGCTTAAATGATCGATAGAACGACAATTACTATACTTATTACTCTTATTATTATCAATCTAACTCGTATTATTAGCCATATTATGCTTACATGATCGATAGAACGAGAATTACTATACTCACTACTCTTAGTATTATCAATCTAACTCATATTATTACCCATATTATGCTTATATGATCGATAGAACGACAATTACTATACTTATTACTCTTATTATTATGAATCTAACTCATATTATTAACCATATTATGCCGATATGATCGATAGAACTACAATTACTATACTCATTACTCTTATTATTATCAATCTAACTCATATTATTAGCCATATTATGCTTATATGATCGACAGAACGACAATTACTATACTTATTACTCTTATTATTATCAATCTAACTCATATTATTAGCCATATTATGCTTATATGATCGATGGAACGAGAACTACTATACTCACTACTCTTAGTATTATCAATCTAACTCATATTATTAGCCATATTATGCTTAAATGATCGATAGAACGACAATTACTATACTTATTACTCTTATTATTATCAATCTAACTCGTATTATTAGCCATATTATGCTTACATGATCGATAGAACGAGAATTACTATACTCACTACTCTTAGTATTATCAATCTAACTCATATTATTAGCCATATTTTGCTTATATGATCGATAGAACGAGAATTACTATACTCACTACTCTTAGTATTATCAATCTAACTCATATTATTAGCCATATTTTGCTTATATGATCGATAGAACTACAATTACTATACCCATTGCTCTTATTATTATCAATCTACCTCATATTATTAGCCATATTATGCTATATGATCGATAGAATGAGAATTACTATACTCACTACTCTTAGTATTATCACTCTAACTCATATTATTAGCCTTATTATGCTTATATGATCGATAGAACGACAATTACTGTAGTTATTACTCTTATTATTATCAATCTAACTCATATTATTAGCCATATTTTGCTTATATGATCGATAGAACTACAATTACTATACCCATTACTCTTATTATTATCAATCTAACTCATATTATTAGCCATATTATGCTTATATGATCGATAGAATGAGAATTACTATACTCACTACTCTTAGTATTATCACTCTAACTCATATTATTAGCCTTATTATGCTTATATGATCGATAGAACGACAATTACTGTAGTTATTACTCTTATTATTATCAATCTAACTCATATTATTAGCCATATTATGCTTAAATGATCGATAGAACGACAATTACTATACTTATTACTCTTATTATTATCAATCTAACTCGTATTATTAGCCATATTATGCTTACATGATCGATAGAACGAGAATTACTATACTTATTACTCTTATTATTATCAATCTAACTCGTATTATTAGCCATATTATGCTTACATGATCGATAGAACGACAAATACTATACTTATTACTCTTATTATTATCAATCTATATCATATTATTAGCCATATTATGCTTAAATGATCGATAGAACGACAATTACTGTAGTTATTACTCTTAGTATTATCACTCTAACTCATATTATTAGCCATATTTTGCTTATATGATCGATAGAACTACAATTACTATACCCATTACTCTTATTATTATCAATCTAACTCATATTATTAGCCATATTATGCTTATATGATCGATAGAATGAGAATTACTATATTCACTACTCTTAGTATTATCACTCTAACTCATATTATTAGCCTTATTATGCTTATATGATCGATAGAACGACAATTACTGTAGTTATTACTCTTATTATTATCAATCTAACTCATATTATTAGCCATATTATGCTTATATGATCGATAGAACGAGAATTACTATACTCACTACTCTTAGTATTATCAATCTAACTCATATTACTAGCCATATTATGGTTATATTATCGATAGAACGACAATTACTATACTTATTACTGTTATTATTATCAATCTAACTCATATTATTATCCATATTATGCTTAAATGATCGATAGATCTACAATTACTATACCCATTACTCTTATTATTATCAATCTAACTCATATTATTAGCCATATTATGCTTATATGATCGATAGAACGAGAACTACTATACTCACTACTCTTAGTATTATCAATCTAACTCATATTATTAGCCATATTATGCTTATATGATCGATAGAACGACAGTTACTATACTTATTACTGTTATTATTATCAATCTAACTCATATTATTAGCCATATTATGCTTATATGATCGATAGAATGAGAATTACAATACTCACTACTCTTAGTATTATCACTCTAACTCATATTATTAGCCTTATTATGCTTATATGATCGATAGAACGACAATTACTGTAGTTATTACTCTTATTATTATCAATCTAACTCATATTATTAGCCATATTTTGCTTATATGATCGATAGAACTACAATTACTATACCCATTACTCTTATTATTATCAATCTAACTCATATTATTAGCCATATTATGCTTATATGATCGATAGAATGAGAATTACTATACTCACTACTCTTAGTATTATCACTCTAACTCATATTATTAGCCTTATTATGCTTATATGATCGATAGAACGACAATTACTGTAGTTATTACTCTTATTATTATCAATCTAACTCATATTATTAGCCATATTTTGCTTATATGATCGATAGAACTACAATTACTATACTCACTACTCTTAGTATTATCAATCTAACTCATATTATTACCCATATTATGCTTATATGATCGATAGAACGACAATTACTATACTTATTACTCTTATTATTATGAATCTAACTCATATTATTAACCATATTATGCCGATATGATCGATAGAACTACAATTACTATACTCATTACTCTTATTATTATCAATCTAACTCATATTATTAGCCATATTATGCTTATATGATCGACAGAACGACAATTACTATACTTATTACTCTTATTATTATCAATCTAACTCATATTATTAGCCATATTATGTTTATATGATCGATGGAACGAGAACTACTATACTCACTACTCTTAGTATTATCAATCTAACTCATATTATTAGCCATATTATGATTAAATGATCGATAGAACGACAATTACTATACTTATTACTCTTATTATTATCAATCTAACTCGTATTATTAGCCATATTATGCTTACATGATCGATAGAACGAGAATTACTATACTCACTACTCTTAGTATTATCAATCTAACTCATATTATTAGCCATATTATGGTTATATTATCGATAGAACGACAATTACTATACTTATTACTGTTATTATTATCAATCTAACTCATATTATTAGCCATATTATGCTTAAATGATCGATAGAACTACAATTACTATACTCATTACTCTTATTATTATCAATCTAACTCATATTATTAGCCATATTATGCTTATATGATCGATAGAACGAGAATTACTATACTCACTACTCTTAGTATTATCAATCTATCTCATATTATTAGCCATATTTTGCTTATATGATCGATAGAACTACAATTACTATACCCATTACTCTTATTATTATCAATCTAACTCATATTATTAGCCATATTATGCTATATGATCGATAGAATGAGAATTACTATACTCACTACTCTTAGTATTATCACTCTAACTCATATTATTAGCCTTATTATGCTTATATGATCGATAGAACGACAATTACTGTAGTTATTACTCTTATTATTATCAATCTAACTCATATTATTAGCCATATTTTGCTTATATGATCGATAGAACTACAATTACTATACCCATTACTCTTATTATTATCAATCTAACTCATATTATTAGCCATATTATGCTTATATGATCGATAGAATGAGAATTACTATACTCACTACTCTTAGTATTATCACTCTAACTCATATTATTAGCCTTATTATGCTTATATGATCGATAGAACGACAATTACTGTAGTTATTACTCTTATTATTATCAATCTAACTCATATTATTAGCCATATTATGCTTAAATGATCGATAGAACGACAATTACTATACTTATTACTCTTATTATTATCAATCTAACTCGTATTATTAGCCATATTATGCTTACATGATCGATAGAACGAGAATTACTATACTCACTACTCTTAGTATTATCAATCTAACTCATATTATTAGCCATATTATGGTTATATTATCGATAGAACGACAATTACTATACTTATTACTGTTATTATTATCAATCTAACTCATATTATTAGCCATATTATGCTTAAATGATCGATAGAACTACAATTACTATACTCATTACTCTTATTATTATCAATCTAACTCATATTATTATCCATATTATGCTTATATGATCGATAGAACGAGAATTACTATACTCACTACTCTTAGTATTATCAATCTAACTCATATTATTAGCCATATTTTGCTTATATGATCGATAGAACTACAATTACTATACCCATTACTCTTATTATTATCAATCTAACTCATATTATTAGCCATATTATGCTATATGATCGATAGAATGAGAATTACTATACTCACTACTCTTAGTATTATCACTCTAACTCATATTATTAGCCTTATTATGCTTATATGATCGATAGAACGACAATTACTGTAGTTATTACTCTTATTATTATCAATCTAACTCATATTATTAGCCATATTTTGCTTATATGATCGATAGAACTACAATTACTATACCCATTACTCTTATTATTATCAATCTAACTCATATTATTAGCCATATTATGCTTATATGATCGATAGAATGAGAATTACTATACTCACTACTCTTAGTATTATCACTCTAACTCATATTATTAGCCTTATTATGCTTATATGATCGATAGAACGACAATTACTGTAGTTATTACTCTTATTATTATCAATCTAACTCATATTATTAGCCATATTATGCTTATATGATCGATAGGACTACAATTACTATACTCATTACTCTTATTATTATCAATCTAACTCATATTATTAGCCATATTATGCTTATATGATCGATAGAACGAGAATTACTATACTCACTACTCTTAGTATTATCAATCTCACTCATATTATTAGCTATATTATGCTTATATGATCGATAGAACGACAATTACTATACTTATTACTGTTATTATTATCAATCTGACTCATATTATTACCCATATTATGCTTAAATGATCGATAGAACGAGAATTACTATACTCACTACTCTTAGTATTATCAATCTAACTCATATTATTAGCCATATTATGCTTATATTATCGATAGAACGACAATTACTATACTTATTACTGTTATTATTATCAATCTAACTCCTATTATTAGCCATATTATGCTTATATGATCGATAGAACGAGAACTACTATACTCACTACTCTTAGTATTATCAATCTAACTCATATTATTAGCCATATTATGCTTATATGATCGATAGAACGACAATTACTATACTTATTACTCTTATTATTATGAATCTAACTCATATTATTCACCATATTATGCCGATATGATCGATAGAACAACAATTACTATACTCATTACTCTTATTATTATCAATCTAACTCATATTATTAGCCATATTATGCTTATATGATCGATAGAATGAGAATTACTATACTCACTACTCTTAGTATTATCACTCTAACTCATATTATTAGCCTTATTATGCTTATATGATCGATAGAACGACAATTACTGTAGTTATTACTCTTATTATTATCAATCTAACTCATATTATTAGCCATATTATGCTTATATGATCGATAGAACTACAATTACTATACTCATTACTCTTATTATTATCAATCTAACTCATATTATTAGCCATATTATGCTTATATGATCGATAGAACGAGAATTACTATACTCACTACTCTTAGTATTATCAATCTCACTCATATTATTAGCTATATTATGCTTATATGATCGATAGAACGACAATTACTATACTTATTACTGTTATTATTATCAATCTGACTCATATTATTACCCATATTATGCTTAAATGATCGATAGAACGAGAATTACTATACTCACTACTCTTAGTATTATCAATCTAACTCATATTATTAGCCATATTATGCTTATATTATCGATAGAACGACAATTACTATACTTATTACTGTTATTATTATCAATCTAACTCCTATTATTAGCCATATTATGCTTATATGATCGATAGAACGAGAACTACTATACTCACTACTCTTAGTATTATCAATCTAACTCATATTATTAGCCATATTATGCTTATATGATCGATAGAACGACAATTACTATACTTATTACTCTTATTATTATGAATCTAACTCATATTATTCACCATATTATGCCGATATGATCGATAGAACTACAATTACTATACTCATTACTCTTATTATTATCAATCTAACTCATATTATTAGCCATATTATGCTTATATGATCGATAGAATGAGAATTACTATACTCACTACTCTTAGTATTATCACTCTAACTCATATTATTAGCCTTATTATGCTTATATGATCGAGAGAACGACAATTACTATACTTATTACTCTTATTATTATCAATCTAACTCATATTATTAGCCTTATTATGCTTATATGATCGATAGAACGACAAGTACTGTAGTTATTACTCTTATTATTATCAATCTAACTCATATTATTAGCCATATTATGCTTATATGATCGATAGAACGAGAATTACTATACTCACTACTCTTAGTATTATCAATCTAACTCATATTATTAGCCTTATTATGCTTATATGATCGATAGAACGACAATTACTGTAGTTATTACTCTTATTATTATCAATCTAACTCATATTATTAGCCATATTTTGCTTATATGATCGATAGAACTACAATTACTATACCCATTACTCTTATTATTATCAATCTAACTCATATTATTAGCCATATTATGCTTATATGATCGATAGAATGAGAATTACTATACTCACTACTCTTAGTATTATCACTCTAACTCATATTATTAGCCTCATTATGCATATATGATCGATAGGACGACAATTACTATACTTATTACTCTCATTACTATCCATCTAACTCATATTATTAGCCATATTATGCTTATATGATCGATAGAACGAGAATTACTATACTCACTACTCTTAGGATTATCAATCTAACTCATATTATTAGCCATATTATGCTTATATGATCGATAGAACGACAATTACTATACTTATTACTCTTATTATTATGAATCTAACTCATATTATTAACCATATTATGCCGATATGATCGATAGAACTACAATTACTATACTCATTACTCTTATTATTATCAATCTAACTCATATTATTAGCCATATTATGCTTATATGATCGACAGAACTACAATTACTATACCCATTACTCTTATTATTATCAATCTAACTCATATTATTAGCCATATTATGCTTATATGATCGATAGAATGAGAATTACTATACTCACTACTCTTAGTATTATCACTCTAACTCATATTATTAGCCTTATTATGCTTATATGATCGATAGAACGACAATTACTGTAGTTATTACTCTTATTATTATCAATCTAACTCATATTATTAGCCATATTATGCTTAAATGATCGATAGAACGACAATTACTATACTTATTACTCTTATTATTATCAATCTAACTCGTATTATTAGCCATATTATGCTTACATGATCGATAGAACGAGAATTACTATACTCACTACTCTTAGTATTATCAATCTAACTCATATTATTAGCCATATTATGGTTATATTATCGATAGAACGACAATTACTATACTTATTACTGTTATTATTATCAATCTAACTCATATTATTAGCCATATTATGCTTAAATGATCGATAGAACTACAATTACTATACTCATTACTCTTATTATTATCAATCTAACTCATATTATTAGCCATATTATGCTTATATGATCGATAGAACGAGAATTACTATACTCACTACTCTTAGTATTATCAATCTAACTCATATTATTAGCCATATTTTGCTTATATGATCGATAGAACTACAATTACTATACCCATTACTCTTATTATTATCAATCTAACTCATATTATTAGCCATATTATGCTATATGATCGATAGAATGAGAATTACTATACTCACTACTCTTAGTATTATCACTCTAACTCATATTATTAGCCTTATTATGCTTATATGATCGATAGAACGACAATTACTGTAGTTATTACTCTTATTATTATCAATCTAACTCATATTATTAGCCATATTTTGCTTATATGATCGATAGAACTACAATTACTATACCCATTACTCTTATTATTATCAATCTAACTCATATTATTAGCCATATTATGCTTATATGATCGATAGAATGAGAATTACTATACTCACTACTCTTAGTATTATCACTCTAACTCATATTATTAGCCTTATTATGCTTATATGATCGATAGAACGACAATTACTGTAGTTATTACTCTTATTATTATCAATCTAACTCATATTATTAGCCATATTATGCTTATATGATCGATAGGACTACAATTACTATACTCATTACTCTTATTATTATCAATCTAACTCATATTATTAGCCATATTATGCTTATATGATCGATAGAACGAGAATTACTATACTCACTACTCTTAGTATTATCAATCTCACTCATATTATTAGCTATATTATGCTTATATGATCGATAGAACGACAATTACTATACTTATTACTGTTATTATTATCAATCTGACTCATATTATTACCCATATTATGCTTAAATGATCGATAGAACGAGAATTACTATACTCACTACTCTTAGTATTATCAATCTAACTCATATTATTAGCCATATTATGCTTATATTATCGATAGAACGACAATTACTTTACTTATTACTGTTATTATTATCAATCTAACTCCTATTATTAGCCATATTATGCTTATATGATCGATAGAACGAGAACTACTATACTCACTACTCTTAGTATTATCAATCTAACTCATATTATTAGCCATATTATGCTTATATGATCGATAGAACGACAATTACTATACTTATTACTCTTATTATTATGAATCTAACTCATATTATTCACCATATTATGCCGATATGATCGATAGAACAACAATTACTATACTCATTACTCTTATTATTATCAATCTAACTCATATTATTAGCCATATTATGCTTATATGATCGATAGAATGAGAATTACTATACTCACTACTCTTAGTATTATCACTCTAACTCATATTATTAGCCTTATTATGCTTATATGATCGATAGAACGACAATTACTGTAGTTATTACTCTTATTATTATCAATCTAACTCATATTATTAGCCATATTATGCTTATATGATCGATAGAACTACAATTACTATACTCATTACTCTTATTATTATCAATCTAACTCATATTATTAGCCATATTATGCTTATATGATCGATAGAACGAGAATTACTATACTCACTACTCTTAGTATTATCAATCTCACTCATATTATTAGCTATATTATGCTTATATGATCGATAGAACGACAATTACTATACTTATTACTGTTATTATTATCAATCTGACTCATATTATTACCCATATTATGCTTAAATGATCGATAGAACGAGAATTACTATACTCACTACTCTTAGTATTATCAATCTAACTCATATTATTAGCCATATTATGCTTATATTATCGATAGAACGACAATTACTATACTTATTACTGTTATTATTATCAATCTAACTCCTATTATTAGCCATATTATGCTTATATGATCGATAGAACGAGAACTACTATACTCACTACTCTTAGTATTATCAATCTAACTCATATTATTAGCCATATTATGCTTATATGATCGATAGAACGACAATTACTATACTTATTACTCTTATTATTATGAATCTAACTCATATTATTCACCATATTATGCCGATATGATCGATAGAACTACAATTACTATACTCATTACTCTTATTATTATCAATCTAACTCATATTATTAGCCATATTATGCTTATATGATCGATAGAATGAGAATTACTATACTCACTACTCTTAGTATTATCACTCTAACTCATATTATTAGCCTTATTATGCTTATATGATCGAGAGAACGACAATTACTATACTTATTACTCTTATTATTATCAATCTAACTCATATTATTAGCCTTATTATGCTTATATGATCGATAGAACGACAAGTACTGTAGTTATTACTCTTATTATTATCAATCTAACTCATATTATTAGCCATATTATGCTTATATGATCGATAGAACGAGAATTACTATACTCACTACTCTTAGTATTATCAATCTAACTCATATTATTAGCCTTATTATGCTTATATGATCGATAGAACGACAATTACTGTAGTTATTACTCTTATTATTATCAATCTAACTCATATTATTAGCCATATTTTGCTTATATGATCGATAGAACTACAATTACTATACCCATTACTCTTATTATTATCAATCTAACTCATATTATTAGCCATATTATGCTTATATGATCGATAGAATGAGAATTACTATACTCACTACTCTTAGTATTATCACTCTAACTCATATTATTAGCCTCATTATGCATATATGATCGATAGGACGACAATTACTATACTTATTACTCTCATTACTATCCATCTAACTCATATTATTAGCCATATTATGCTTATATGATCGATAGAACGAGAATTACTATACTCACTACTCTTAGGATTATCAATCTAACTCATATTATTAGCCATATTATGCTTATATGATCGATAGAACGACAATTACTATACTTATTACTCTTATTATTATGAATCTAACTCATATTATTAACCATATTATGCCGATATGATCGATAGAACTACAATTACTATACTCATTACTCTTATTATTATCAATCTAACTCATATTATTAGCCATATTATGCTTATATGATCGACAGAACTACAATTACTATACCCATTACTCTTATTATTATCAATCTAACTCATATTATTAGCCATATTATGCTATATGATCGATAGAATGAGAATTACTATACTCACTACTCTTAGTATTATCACTCTAACTCATATTATTAGCCTTATTATGCTTATATGATCGATAGAACGACAATTACTGTAGTTATTACTCTTATTATTATCAATCTAACTCATATTATTAGCCATATTTTGCTTATATGATCGATAGAACTACAATTACTATACCCATTACTCTTATTATTATCAATCTAACTCATATTATTAGCCATATTATGCTTATATGATCGATAGAATGAGAATTACTATACTCACTACTCTTAGTATTATCACTCTAACTCATATTATTAGCCTTATTATGCTTATATGATCGATAGAACGACAATTACTGTAGTTATTGCTCTTATTATTATCAATCTAACTCATATTATTAGCCATATTATGCTTAAATGATCGATAGAACGACAATTACTATACTTATTACTCTTATTATTATCAATCTAACTCGTATTATTAGCCATATTATGCTTACATGATCGATAGAACGAGAATTACTATACTCACTACTCTTAGTATTATCAATCTCACTCATATTATTAGCCATATTATGCTTATATGATCGATAGAACGACAATTACTATACTTATTACTGTTATTATTATCAATCTGACTCATATTATTACCCATATTATGCTTAAATGATCGATAGAACGAGAATTACTATGCTCACTACGCTTAGTATTATCAATCTGCTCATATTATTAGCCATATTATGCTTAAATGATCGATAGAACGACAATTACTATACTTATTACACTTATTATTATCAATCTAACTCGTATTATTAGCCATATTATGCTTACATGATCGATAGAACGAGAATTACTATACTCACTACTCTTAGTATTATCAATCTAACTCATATTATTAGCCATATTATGCTTATATGATCGATAGAACGACAATTACTATACTTATTACTGTTATTATTATCTATCTGACTCATATTATTAGCCATATTATGCTTAAATGATCGATAGAACGAGAATTACTATACTCACTACTCTTAGTATTATCAATCTAACTCATATTATTAGCCATATTATGCTTATATTATCGATAGAACGACAATTACTATACTTATTACTGTTATTATTATCAATCTAACTCATATTATTAGCCATATTATGCTTATATGATCGATAGAACGACAATTACTGTAGTTATTACTCTTATTATTATCAATCTAACTCATATTATTAGCCATATTATGCTTATATGATCGATAGAACGAGAATTACTATACTCACTACTCTTAGTATTATCAATCTAACTCATATTATTAGCCATATTATGCTTATATGATCGATAGAACGACAATTACTATACTTATTACTCTTATTATTATCAATCTAACTCATATTATTAGCCATATTATGCTTATATGATCGATAGAACGAGAACTACTATACTCACTACTCTTAGTATTATCAATCTAACTCATATTATTAGCCATATTATGCTTATATTATCGATAGAACGACAATTACTATACTTATTACTGTTATTATTATCAATCTGACTCATATTATTACCCATATTATGCTTAAATGATCGATAGAACGACAATTACTATACTTATTACTCTTATTATTATCAATCTAACTCATATTATTAGCCATATTATGCTTATATGATCGATAGAACGACAAATACTATACTTACTACTCTTATTATTATCAATCTAACTCATATTATTAGCCATATTATGCTTATATGATCGATAGAACGACAATTACTATACTTATTACTCTTATTATTATGAATCTAACTCATATTATTCACCATATTATGCCGATATGATCGATAGAACTACAATTACTATACTCATTACTCTTATTATTATCAATCTAACTCATATTATTAGCCATATTATGCTTATATGATCGATAGAATGAGAATTACTATACTCACTACTCTTAGTATTATCACTCTAACTCATATTATTAGCCTTATTATGCTTATATGATCGAGAGAACGACAATTACTATACTTATTACTCTTATTATTATGAATCTAACTCATATTATTAGCCTTATTATGCTTATATGATCGATAGAACGACAAGTACTGTAGTTATTACTCTTATTATTATCAATCTAACTCATATTATTAGCCATATTATGCTTATATGATCGATAGAACGAGAATTACTATACTCACTACTCTTAGTATTATCACTCTAACTCATATTATTAGCCTTATTATGCTTATATGATCGATAGAACGACAATTACTGTAGTTATTACTCTTATTATTATCAATCTAACTCATATTATTAGCCATATTTTGCTTATATGATCGATAGAACTACAATTACTATACCCATTACTCTTATTATTATCAATCTAACTCATATTATTAGCCATATTATGCTTATATGATCGATAGAATGAGAATTACTATACTCACTACTCTTAGTATTATCACTCTAACTCATATTATTAGCCTCATTATGCATATATGATCGATAGGACGACAATTACTATACTTATTACTCTCATTACTATCCATCTAACTCATATTATTAGCCATATTATGCTTATATGATCGATAGAACGAGAATTACTATACTCACTACTCTTAGGATTATCAATCTAACTCATATTATTAGCCATATTATGCTTATATGATCGATAGAACGACAATTACTATACTTATTACTCTTATTATTATGAATCTAACTCATATTATTAACCATATTATGCCGATATGATCGATAGAACTACAATTACTATACTCATTACTCTTATTATTATCAATCTAACTCATATTATTAGCCATATTATGCTTATATGATCGACAGAACTACAATTACTATACCCATTACTCTTATTATTATCAATCTAACTCATATTATTAGCCATATTATGCTATATGATCGATAGAATGAGAATTACTATACTCACTACTCTTAGTATTATCACTCTAACTCATATTATTAGCCTTATTATGCTTATATGATCGATAGAACGACAATTACTGTAGTTATTACTCTTATTATTATCAATCTAACTCATATTATTAGCCATATTTTGCTTATATGATCGATAGAACTACAATTACTATACCCATTACTCTTATTATTATCAATCTAACTCATATTATTAGCCATATTATGCTTATATGATCGATAGAATGAGAATTACTATACTCACTACTCTTAGTATTATCACTCTAACTCATATTATTAGCCTTATTATGCTTATATGATCGATAGAACGACAATTACTGTAGTTATTGCTCTTATTATTATCAATCTAACTCATATTATTAGCCATATTATGCTTAAATGATCGATAGAACGACAATTACTATACTTATTACTCTTATTATTATCAATCTAACTCGTATTATTAGCCATATTATGCTTACATGATCGATAGAACGAGAATTACTATACTCACTACTCTTAGTATTATCAATCTCACTCATATTATTAGCCATATTATGCTTATATGATCGATAGAACGACAATTACTATACTTATTACTGTTATTATTATCAATCTGACTCATATTATTACCCATATTATGCTTAAATGATCGATAGAACGAGAATTACTATACTCACTACTCTTAGTATTATCAATCTAGCTCATATTATTAGCCATATTATGCTTAAATGATCGATAGAACGACAATTACTATACTTATTACACTTATTATTATCAATCTAACTCGTATTATTAGCCATATTATGCTTACATGATCGATAGAACGACAAATACTATACTTATTACTCTTATTATTATCAATCTATATCATATTATTAGCCATATTATGCCGATATGATCGATAGAACTACAACTACTATACTCATTACTCTTATTATTATCAATCTAACTCATATTATTAGCCATATTATGCTTATATGATCGATAGAACGACAATTACTATACTTATTACTCTTATTATTATCAATCTAACTCATATTATTAGCCATATTATGCTTATATGATCGATGGAACGAGAACTACTATACTCACTACTCTTAGTATTATCAATCTAACTCATATTATTAGCCATATTTTGCTTATATGATCGATAGAACTACAATTACTATACCCATTACTCTTATTATTATCAATCTAACTCATATTATTAGCCATATTATGCTTATATGATCGATAGAATGAGAATTACTATACTCACTACTCTTAGTATTATCACTCTAACTCATATTATTAGCCTCATTATGCATGTATGATCGATAGAACGACAATTACTATACTTATTACTCTCATTACTATCCATCTAACTCATATTATTAGCCATATTATGCTTATATGATCGATAGAACGAGAATTACTATACTCACTACTCTTAGTATTATCAATCTAACTCATATTATTAGCCATATTATGCTTATATGATCGATAGAACGACAATTATTATACTTATTACTCTTATTATTATGAATCTAACTCATATTATTAACCATATTATGCCGATATGATCGATAGAACTACAATTACTATACTCATTACTCTTATTATTATCAATCTAACTCATATTATTAGCCATATTATGCTTATATGATCGACAGAACGACAATTACTATACTTATTACTCTTATTATTATCAATCTAACTCATATTATTAGCCATATTATGCTTATATGATCGATGGAACGAGAACTACTATACTCACTACTCTTAGTATTATCAATCTAACTCATATTATTAGCCATATTATGCTTAAATGATCGATAGAACGACAATTACTATACTTATTACTCTTATTATTATCAATCTAACTCGTATTATTAGCCATATTATGCTTACATGATCGATAGAACGAGAATTACTATACTCACTACTCTTAGTATTATCAATCTAACTCATATTATTAGCCATATTATGGTTATATTATCGATAGAACGACAATTACTATACTTATTACTGTTATTATTATCAATCTAACTCATATTATTAGCCATATTATGCTTAAATGATCGATAGAACTACAATTACTATACTCATTACTCTTATTATTATCAATCTAACTCATATTATTAGCCATATTATGCTTATATGATCGATAGAACGAGAATTACTATACTCACTACTCTTAGTATTATCAATCTAACTCATATTATTAGCCATATTTTGCTTATATGATCGATAGAACTACAATTACTATACCCATTACTCTTATTATTATCAATCTGACTCATATTATTACCCATATTATGCTTAAATGATCGATAGAACGAGAATTACTATACTCACTACTCTTAGTATTATCAATCTAACTCATATTATTAGCCATATTATGCTTATATTATCGATAGAACGACAATTACTATACTTATTACTGTTATTATTATCAATCTAACTCATATTATTAGCCATATTATGCTTATATGATCGATAGAACGACAATTACTGTAGTTATTACTCTTATTATTATCAATCTAACTCATATTATTAGCCATATTATGCTTATATGATCGATAGAACGAGAATTACTATACTCACTACTCTTAGTATTATCAATCTAACTCATATTATTAGCCATATTATGCTTATATGATCGATAGAACGACAATTACTATACTTATTACTCTTATTATTATCAATCTAACTCATATTATTAGCCATATTATGCTTATATGATCGATAGAACGAGAACTACTATACTCACTACTCTTAGTATTATCAATCTAACTCATATTATTAGCCATATTATGCTTATATTATCGATAGAACGACAATTACTATACTTATTACTCTTATTATTATCAATCTAACTCATATTATTAGCCATATTATGCTTATATGATCGATAGAACGACAAATACTATACTTACTACTCTTATTATTATCAATCTAACTCCTATTATTAGCCATATTATGCTTATATGATCGATAGAACGACAATTACTATACTTATTACTCTTATTATTATGAATCTAACTCATATTATTCACCATATTATGCCGATATGATCGATAGAACTACAATTACTATACTCATTACTCTTATTATTATCAATCTAACTCATATTATTAGCCATATTATGCTTATATGATCGATAGAATGAGAATTACTATACTCACTACTCTTATTATTATCACTCTAACTCATATTATTAGCCTTATTATGCTTATATTATCGATAGAACGACAATTACTATACTTATTACTCTTATTATTATCAATCTAACTCATATTATTAGCCATATTATGCTTATATGATCGATAGAACGACAATTACTGTAGTTATTACTCTTATTATTATCAATCTAACTCATATTATTAGCCATATTATGCTTATATGATCGATAGAACGAGAATTACTATACTCACTACTCTTAGTATTATCAATCTAACTCATATTATTAGCCTTATTATGCTTATATGATCGATAGAACGACAATTACTGTAGTTATTACTCTTATTATTATCAATCTAACTCATATTATTAGCCATATTTTGCTTATATGATCGATAGAACTACAATTACTATACCCATTACTCTTATTATTATCAATCTAACTCATATTATTAGCCATATTATGCTTATATGATCGATAGAATGAGAATTACTATACTCACTACTCTTAGTATTATCACTCTAACTCATATTATTAGCCTCATTATGCATATATGATCGATAGGACGACAATTACTATACTTATTACTCTCATTACTATCCATCTAACTCATATTATTAGCCATATTATGCTTATATGATCGATAGAACGAGAATTACTATACTCACTACTCTTAGGATTATCAATCTAACTCATATTATTAGCCATATTATGCTTATATGATCGATAGAACGACAATTACTATACTTATTACTCTTATTATTATGAATCTAACTCATATTATTAACCATATTATGCCGATATGATCGATAGAACTACAATTACTATACTCATTACTCTTATTATTATCAATCTAACTCATATTATTAGCCATATTATGCTTATATGATCGACAGAACTACAATTACTATACCCATTACTCTTATTATTATCAATCTAACTCATATTATTAGCCATATTATGCTATATGATCGATAGAATGAGAATTACTATACTCACTACTCTTAGTATTATCACTCTAACTCATATTATTAGCCTTATTATGCTTATATGATCGATAGAACGACAATTACTGTAGTTATTACTCTTATTATTATCAATCTAACTCATATTATTAGCCATATTTTGCTTATATGATCGATAGAACTACAATTACTATACCCATTACTCTTATTATTATCAATCTAACTCATATTATTAGCCATATTATGCTTATATGATCGATAGAATGAGAATTACTATACTCACTACTCTTAGTATTATCACTCTAACTCATATTATTAGCCTTATTATGCTTATATGATCGATAGAACGACAATTACTGTAGTTATTGCTCTTATTATTATCAATCTAACTCATATTATTAGCCATATTATGCTTAAATGATCGATAGAACGACAATTACTATACTTATTACTCTTATTATTATCAATCTAACTCGTATTATTAGCCATATTATGCTTACATGATCGATAGAACGACAATTACTATACTTATTACTCTTATTATTATGAATCTAACTCATATTATTCACCATATTATGCCGATATGATCGATAGAACTACAATTACTATACCCATTACTCTTATTATTATCAATCTAACTCATATTATTAGCCATATTATGCTTATATGATCGATAGAATGAGAATTACAATACTCACTACTCTTAGTATTATCACTCTAACTCATATTATTAGCCTTATTATGCTTATATGATCGATAGAACGACAATTACTGTAGTTATTACTCTTATTATTATCAATCTAACTCATATTATTAGCCATATTTTGCTTATATGATCGATAGAACTACAATTACTATACCCATTACTCTTATTATTATCAATCTAACTCATATTATTAGCCATATTATGCTTATATGATCGATAGAATGAGAATTACTATACTCACTACTCTTAGTATTATCACTCTAACTCATATTATTAGCCTCATTATGCATATATGATCGATAGGACGACAATTACTATACTTATTACTCTCATTACTATCCATCTAACTCATATTATTAGCCATATTATGCTTATATGATCGATAGAACGAGAATTACTATACTCACTACTCTTAGGATTATCAATCTAACTCATATTATTAGCCATATTATGCTTATATGATCGATAGAACGACAATTACTATACTTATTACTCTTATTATTATGAATCTAACTCATATTATTAACCATATTATGCCGATATGATCGATAGAACTACAATTACTATACTCATTACTCTTATTATTATCAATCTAACTCATATTATTAGCCATATTATGCTTATATGATCGACAGAACTACAATTACTATACCCATTACTCTTATTATTATCAATCTAACTCATATTATTAGCCATATTATGCTATATGATCGATAGAATGAGAATTACTATACTCACTACTCTTAGTATTATCACTCTAACTCATATTATTAGCCTTATTATGCTTATATGATCGATAGAACGACAATTACTGTAGTTATTACTCTTATTATTATCAATCTAACTCATATTATTAGCCATATTTTGCTTATATGATCGATAGAACTACAATTACTATACCCATTACTCTTATTATTATCAATCTAACTCATATTATTAGCCATATTATGCTTATATGATCGATAGAATGAGAATTACTATACTCACTACTCTTAGTATTATCACTCTAACTCATATTATTAGCCTTATTATGCTTATATGATCGATAGAACGACAATTACTGTAGTTATTGCTCTTATTATTATCAATCTAACTCATATTATTAGCCATATTATGCTTACATGATCGATAGAACGAGAATTACTATACTCACTACTCTTAGTATTATCAATCTCACTCATATTATTAGCCATATTATGCTTATATGATCGATAGAACGACAATTACTATACTTATTACTGTTATTATTATCAATCTGACTCATATTATTACCCATATTATGCTTAAATGATCGATAGAACGAGAATTACTATACTCACTACGCTTAGTATTATCAATCTAGCTCATATTATTAGCCATATTATGCTTAAATGATCGATAGAACGACAATTACTATACTTATTACACTTATTATTATCAATCTAACTCGTATTATTAGCCATATTATGCTTACATGATCGATAGAACGACAAATACTATACTTATTACTCTTATTATTATCAATCTATATCATATTATTAGCCATATTATGCCGATATGATCGATAGAACTACAATTACTATACTCATTACTCTTATTATTATCAATCTAACTCATATTATTAGCCATATTATGCTTATATGATCGATAGAACGACAATTACTATACTTATTACTCTTATTATTATCAATCTAACTCATATTATTAGCCATATTATGCTTATATGATCGATGGAACGAGAACTACTATACTCACTACTCTTAGTATTATCAATCTAACTCATATTATTAGCCATATTTTGCTTATATGATCGATAGAACTACAATTACTATACCCATTACTCTTATTATTATCAATCTAACTCATATTATTAGCCATATTATGCTTATATGATCGATAGAATGAGAATTACTATACTCACTACTCTTAGTATTATCACTCTAACTCATATTATTAGCCTCATTATGCATATATGATCGATAGAACGACAATTACTATACTTATTACTCTCATTACTATCCATCTAACTCATATTATTAGCCATATTATGCTTATATGATCGATAGAACGAGAATTACTATACTCACTACTCTTAGTATTATCAATCTAACTCATATTATTAGCCATATTATGCTTATATGATCGATAGAACGACAATTACTATACTTATTACTCTTATTATTATGAATCTAACTCATATTATTAACCATATTATGCCGATATGATCGATAGAACTACAATTACTATACTCATTACTCTTATTATTATCAATCTAACTCATATTATTAGCCATATTATGCTTATATGATCGACAGAACGACAATTACTATACTTATTACTCTTATTATTATCAATCTAACTCATATTATTAGCCATATTATGCTTATATGATCGATGGAACGAGAACTACTATACTCACTACTCTTAGTATTATCAATCTAACTCATATTATTAGCCATATTATGCTTAAATGATCGATAGAACGACAATTACTATACTTATTACTCTTATTATTATCAATCTAACTCGTATTATTAGCCATATTATGCTTACATGATCGATAGAACGAGAATTACTATACTCACTACTCTTAGTATTATCAATCTAACTCATATTATTAGCCATATTATGCTTATATGATCGATAGAACGACAATTACTATACTTATTACTGTTATTATTATCAATCTGACTCATATTATTACCCATATTATGCTTAAATGATCGATAGAACGAGAATTACTATACTCACTACTCTTAGTATTATCAATCTAACTCATATTATTAGCCATATTATGCTTATATTATCGATAGAACGACAATTACTATACTTATTACTGTTATTATTATCAATCTAACTCATATTATTAGCCATATTATGCTTATATGATCGATAGAACGACAATTACTGTAGTTATTACTCTTATTATTATCAATCTAACTCATATTATTAGCCATATTATGCTTATATGATCGATAGAACGAGAATTACTATACTCACTACTCTTAGTATTATCAATCTAACTCATATTATTAGACATATTATGCTTATATGATCGATAGAACGACAATTACTATACTTATTACTCTTATTATTATCAATCTAACTCATATTATTAGCCATATTATGCTTATATGATCGATAGAACGAGAACTACTATACTCACTACTCTTAGTATTATCAATCTAACTCATATTATTAGCCATATTATGCTTATATTATCGATAGAACGACAATTACTATACTTATTACTGTTATTATTATCAATCTGACTCATATTATTACCCATATTATGCTTAAATGATCGATAGAACGACAATTACTATACTTATTACTCTTATTATTATCAATCTAACTCATATTATTAGCCATATTATGCTTATATGATCGATAGAACGACAAATACTATACTTACTACTCTTATTATTATCAATCTAACTCATATTATTAGCCATATTATGCTTATATGATCGATAGAACGACAATTACTATACTTATTACTCTTATTATTATGAATCTAACTCATATTATTCACCATATTATGCCGATATGATCGATAGAACTACAATTACTATACTCATTACTCTTATTATTATCAATCTAACTCATATTATTAGCCATATTATGCTTATATGATCGATAGAATGAGAATTACTATACTCACTACTCTTAGTATTATCACTCTAACTCATATTATTAGCCTTATTATGCTTATATGATCGAGAGAACGACAATTACTATACTTATTACTCTTATTATTATCAATCTAACTCATATTATTAGCCTTATTATGCTTATATGATCGATAGAACGACAAGTACTGTAGTTATTACTCTTATTATTATCAATCTAACTCATATTATTAGCCATATTATGCTTATATGATCGATAGAACGAGAATTACTATACTCACTACTCTTAGTATTATCAATCTAACTCATATTATTAGCCATATTATGCTTATATGATCGATAGAACGACAATTACTATACTTATTACTCTTATTATTATGAATCTAACTCATATTATTCACCATATTATGCCGATATGATCGATAGAACTACAATTACTATACTCATTACTCTTATTATTATCAATCTAACTCATATTATTAGCCATATTATGCTTATATGATCGATAGAATGAGAATTACAATACTCACTACTCTTAGTATTATCACTCTAACTCATATTATTAGCCTTATTATGCTTATATGATCGATAGAACGACAATTACTGTAGTTATTACTCTTATTATTATCAATCTAACTCATATTATTAGCCATATTTTGCTTATATGATCGATAGAACTACAATTACTATACCCATTACTCTTATTATTATCAATCTAACTCATATTATTAGCCATATTATGCTTATATGATCGATAGAATGAGAATTACTATACTCACTACTCTTAGTATTATCACTCTAACTCATATTATTAGCCTCATTATGCATATATGATCGATAGAACGACAATTACTGTAGTTATTACTCTTATTATTATCAATCTAACTCATATTATTAGCCATATTTTGCTTATATGATCGATAGAACTACAATTACTATACCCATTACTCTTATTATTATCAATCTAACTCATATTATTAGCCATATTATGCTTATATGATCGATAGAATGAGAATTACTATACTCACTACTCTTAGTATTATCACTCTAACTCATATTATTAGCCTTATTATGCTTATATGATCGATAGAACGACAATTACTGTAGTTATTGCTCTTATTATTATCAATCTAACTCATATTATTAGCCATATTATGCTTAAATGATCGATAGAACGACAATTACTATACTTATTACTCTTATTATTATCAATCTAACTCGTATTATTAGCCATATTATGCTTACATGATCGATAGAACGAGAATTACTATACTCACTACTCTTAGTATTATCAATCTCACTCATATTATTAACCATATTATGCTTATATGATCGATAGAACGACAATTACTATACTTATTACTGTTATTATTATCAATCTGACTCATATTATTACCCATATTATGCTTAAATGATCGATAGAACGAGAATTACTATACTCACTACTCTTAGTATTATCAATCTAGCTCATATTATTAGCCATATTATGCTTAAATGATCGATAGAACGACAATTACTATACTTATTACACTTATTATTATCAATCTAACTCGTATTATTAGCCATATTATGCTTACATGATCGATAGAACGACAAATACTATACTTATTACTCTTATTATTATCAATCTATATCATATTATTAGCCATATTATGCCGATATGATCGATAGAACTACAACTACTATACTCATTACTCTTATTATTATCAATCTAACTCATATTATTAGCCATATTATGCTTATATGATCGATAGAACGACAATTACTATACTTATTACTCTTATTATTATCAATCTAACTCATATTATTAGCCATATTATGCTTATATGATCGATGGAACGAGAACTACTATACTCACTACTCTTAGTATTATCAATCTAACTCATATTATTAGCCATATTTTGCTTATATGATCGATAGAACTACAATTACTATACCCATTACTCTTATTATTATCAATCTAACTCATATTATTAGCCATATTATGCTTATATGATCGATAGAATGAGAATTACTATACTCACTACTCTTAGTATTATCACTCTAACTCATATTATTAGCCTCATTATGCATATATGATCGATAGAACGACAATTACTATACTTATTACTCTCATTACTATCCATCTAACTCATATTATTAGCCATATTATGCTTATATGATCGATAGAACGAGAATTACTATACTCACTACTCTTAGTATTATCAATCTAACTCATATTATTAGCCATATTATGCTTATATGATCGATAGAACGACAATTACTATACTTATTACTCTTATTATTATGAATCTAACTCATATTATTAACCATATTATGCCGATATGATCGATAGAACTACAATTACTATACTCATTACTCTTATTATTATCAATCTAACTCATATTATTAGCCATATTATGCTTATATGATCGACAGAACGACAATTACTATACTTATTACTCTTATTATTATCAATCTAACTCATATTATTAGCCATATTATGCTTATATGATCGATGGAACGCGAACTACTATACTCACTACTCTTAGTATTATCAATCTAACTCATATTATTAGCCATATTATGCTTAAATGATCGATAGAACGACAATTACTATACTTATTACTCTTATTATTATCAATCTAACTCGTATTATTAGCCATATTATGCTTACATGATCGATAGAACGAGAATTACTATACTCACTACTCTTAGTATTATCAATCTAACTCATATTATTAGCCATATTATGGTTATATTATCGATAGAACGACAATTACTATACTTATTACTGTTATTATTATCAATCTAACTCATATTATTAGCCATATTATGCTTAAATGATCGATAGAACTACAATTACTATACTCATTACTCTTATTATTATCAATCTAACTCATATTATTAGCCATATTATGCTTATATGATCGATAGAACGAGAATTACTATACTCACTACTCTTAGTATTATCAATCTAACTCATATTATTAGCCATATTTTGCTTATATGATCGATAGAACTACAATTACTATACCCATTACTCTTATTATTATCAATCTAACTCATATTATTAGCCATATTATGCTATATGATCGATAGAATGAGAATTACTATACTCACTACTCTTAGTATTATCACTCTAACTCATATTATTAGCCTTATTATGCTTATATGATCGATAGAACGACAATTACTGTAGTTATTACTCTTATTATTATCAATCTAACTCATATTATTAGCCATATTTTGCTTATATGATCGATAGAACTACAATTACTATACCCATTACTCTTATTATTATCAATCTAACTCATATTATTAGCCATATTATGCTTATATGATCGATAGAATGAGAATTACTAGACTCACTACTCTTAGTATTATCACTCTAACTCATATTATTAGCCTTATTATGCTTATATGATCGATAGAACGACAATTACTGTAGTTATTACTCTTATTATTATCAATCTAACTCATATTATTAGCCATATTATGCTTAAATGATCGATAGAACGACAATTACTATACTTATTACTCTTATTATTATCAATCTAACTCGTATTATTAGCCATATTATGCTTACATGATCGATAGAACGAGAATTACTATACTCACTACTCTTAGTATTATCAATCTAACTCATATTATTAGCCATATTATGGTTATATTATCGATAGAACGACAATTACTATACTTATTACTGTTATTATTATCAATCTAACTCATATTATTAGCCATATTATGCTTAAATGATCGATAGAACTACAATTACTATACTCATTACTCTTATTATTATCAATCTAACTCATATTATTAGCCATATTATGCTTATATGATCGATAGAACGAGAATTACTATACTCACTACTCTTAGTATTATCAATCTAACTCATATTATTAGCCATATTTTGCTTATATGATCGATAGAACTACAATTACTATACCCATTACTCTTATTATTATCAATCTAACTCATATTATTAGCCATATTATGCTATATGATCGATAGAATGAGAATTACTACACTCACTACTCTTATTATTATCACTCTAACTCATATTATTAGCCTTATTATGCTTATATGATCGATAGAACGACAATTACTGTAGTTATTACTCTTATTATTATCAATCTAACTCATATTATTAGCCATATTTTGCTTATATGATCGATAGAACTACAATTACTATACCCATTACTCTTATTATGATCAATCTAACTCATATTATTAGCCATATTATGCTTATATGATCGATAGAATGAGAATTACTATACTCACTACTCTCAGTATTATCACTCTAACTCATATTATTAGCCTTATTATGCTTATATGATCGATAGAACGACAATTACTGTAGTTATTACTCTTATTATTATCAATCTAACTCATATTATTAGCCATATTATGCTTATATGATCGATAGAACTACAATTACTATACTCATTACTCTTATTATTATCAATCTAACTCATATTATTAGCCATATTATGCTTATATGATCGATAGAACGAGAATTACTATACTCACTACTCTTAGTATTATCAATCTCACTCATATTATTAGCCATATTATGCTTATATGATCGATAGAACGACAATTACTATACTTATTACTGTTATTATTATCAATCTGACTCATATTATTACCCATATTATGCTTAAATGATCGATAGAACGAGAATTACTATACTCACTACTCTTAGTATTATCAATCTAACTCATATTATTTGCCATATTATGCTTATATTATCGATAGAACGACAATTACTATACTTATTACTGTTATTATTATCAATCTAACTCATATTATTAGCCATATTATGCTTATATGATCGATAGAACGACAATTACTGTAGTTATTACTCTTATTATTATCAATCTAACTCATATTATTAGCCATATTATGCTTATATGATCGATAGAACGAGAATTACTATACTCACTACTCTTAGTATTATCAATCTAACTCATATTATTAGCCATATTATGCTTATATTATCGATAGAACGACAATTACTATACTTATTACTGTTATTATTATCAATCTGACTCATATTATTACCCATATTATGCTTAAATGATCGATAGAACGACAATTACTATACTTATTACTCTTATTATTATCAATCTAACTCATATTATTACCCATATTATGCTTAAATGATCGATAGAACGAGAATTACTATACTCACTACTCTTATTATTATCAATCTAACTCATATTATTAGCCATATTATGCTTATATGATCGATAGAACGAGAATTACTATACTCACTACTCTTAGTATTATCAATCTAACTCATATTATTAGCCATATTATGCTTATATTATCGATAGAACGACAATTACTATACTTATTACTGTTATTATTATCAATCTGACTCATATTATTACCCATATTATGCTTAAATGATCGATAGAACGACAATTACTATACTTATTACTCTTATTATTATCAATCTAACTCATATTATTAGCCATATTATGCTTATATGATCGATAGAATGAGAATTACTATACTCACTACTCTTAGTATTATCACTCTAACTCATATTATTAGCCTTATTATGCTAATATGATCGATAGAACGACAATTACTATACTTATTACTCTTATTACTATCAATCTAACTCATATTATTAGCCATATTATGCTTATATGATCGATAGAACGAGAATTACTATACTCACTACTCTTAGTATTATCAATCTAACTCATATTATTAGCCATATTATGGTTATATTATCGATAGAACGACAATTACTATACTTATTACTGTTATTATTATCAATCTAACTCATATTATTAGCCATATTATGCTTAAATGATCGATAGAATGAGAATTACTATACTCACTACTCTTAGTATTATCACTCTAACTCATATTATTAGCCATATGATGCTTATATGATCGAGAGAACGACAACTACTATACTTATTACTCTTATTATTATCAATCTAACTCATATTATTAGCCTTATTTTGCTTATATGATCGATAGAACGACAATTACTGTAGTTATTACTCTTATTATTATCAATCTAACACATATTATTAGCCATGTTATGCTTATATGATCGATAGAACGAGAATTACTATACTCACTACTCTTAGTATTATCAATCTAACTCACATTATTAGCCATATTATGCTTATATTATCGATAGAACGACAATTACTATACTTATTACTGTTATTATTATCAATCTAACTCATATTATTAGCCATATTATGCTTATATGATCGATAGAACGAGAATTACTATACTCACTACTCTTAGTATTATCAATCTAACTCATATTATTAGCCATATTATGCTTATATGATCGATAGAACGACAATTACTATACTTATTACTCTTATTATTATGAATCTAACTCATATTATTAACCATATTATGCCGATATGATCGATAGAACTACAATTACTATACTCATTACTCTTATTATTATCAATCTAACTCATATTATTAGCCATATTATGCTTATATGATGGATAGAACGAGAATTACTATACTCACTACTCTTAGTATTATCAATCTAACTCATATTATTAGCCATATTATGCTTATATTATCGATAGAACGACAATTACTATACTTATGACTGTTATTATTATCAATCTAACTCATATTATTAGCCATATTATGCTTAAATGATCGATAGAACGACAATTACTATACTTATTACTCTTATTATTATCAATCTAACTCGTATTATTAGCCATATTATGCTTACATGATCGATAGAACGACAAATACTATACTTATTACTCTTATTATTATCAATCTATATCATATTATTAGCCATATTATGCTTATATGATCGATAGAACGACAATTACTATACTCACTACTCTTAGTATTATCAATCTAACTCATATTATTAGCCATATTATGCTTATATTATCGATAGAACGACAGTTACTATACTTATTACTGTTATTATTATCAATCTAACACATATTATTAGCCATATTATGCTTATATGATCGATAGAATGAGAATTACAATACTCACTACTCTTAGTATTATCACTCTAACTCATATTATTAGCCTTATTATGCTTATATGATCGATAGAACGACAATTACTGTAGTTATTACTCTTATTATTATCAATCTAACTCATATTATTAGCCATATTTTGCTTATATGATCGATAGAACTACAATTACTATACCCATTACTCTTATTATTATCAATCTGACTCATATTATTAGCCATATTATGCTTATATGATCGATAGAACGACAATTACTATACTTATTACTCTTATTATTATCAATCTAACTCATATTATTAGCCATATTATGCTTATATGATCGATAGAACGAGAATTACTCTACTCACTACTCTTAGTATTATCAATCTAACTCATATTACTAGCCATATTATGGTTATATTATCGATAGAACGACAATTACTATACTTATTACTGTTATTATTATCAATCTAACTCATATTATTAGCCATATTATGCTTAAATGATCGATAGATCTACAATTACTATACCCATTACTCTTATTATTATCAATCTAACTCATATTATTAGCCATATTATGCTTATATGATCGATAGAACGAGAACTACTATACTCACTACTCTTAGTATTATCAATCTAACTCATATTATTAGCCATATTATGCTTATATTATCGATAGAACGACAATTACTATACTTATTACTGTTATTATTATCAATCTGACTCATATTATTACCCATATTATGCTTAAATGATCGATAGAACGACAATTACTATACTTATTACTGTTATTATTATCAATCTAACTCATATTATTAGCCATATTATGCTTAAATGATCGATAGATCTACAATTACTATACTCATTACTCTTATTATTATCAATCTAACTCATATTATTAGCCATATTATGCTTATATGATCGATAGAACGAGAATTACTATACTCACTACTCTTAGTATTATCAATCTAACTCATATTATTAGCCATATTATGCTTATATGATCGATAGAACGACAATTACTATACTTATTACTCTTATTATTATCAATCTAACTCATATTATTAGCCATATTATGCTTATATGATCGATAGAACGAGAACTACTATACTCACTACTCTTAGTATTATCAATCTAACTCATATTATTAGCTATATTATGCTTATATTATCGATAGAACGACAATTACTATACTTCTTACTGTTATTATTATCAATCTGACTCATATTATTACCCATATTATGCTTAAATGATCGATAGAACGACAATTACTATACTTATTACTGTTACTATTATCAATCTAACTCATATTATTAGCCATATTATGCTTAAATGATCGATAGATCTACAATTACTATACTCATTACTCTTATTATTATCAATCTAACTCATATTATTAGCCATATTATGCTTATATGATCGATAGAACGAGAATTACTATACTCACTACTCTTAGTATTATCAATCTAACTCATATTATTAGCCATATTATGCTTATATGATCGATAGAACGACAATTACTATACTTATTACTCTTATTATTATCAATCTAACTCATATTATTAGCCATATTATGCTTATATGATCGATGGAACGAGAACTACTATACTCACTACTCTTAGTATTATCAATCTAACTCATATTATTAGCCATATTATGCTTGTATTATCGATAGAGCGACAATTACTATACTTATTACTGTTATTATTATCAATCTGACTCATATTATTACCCACATTATGCTTAAATGATCGATAGAACGACAATTACTATACTTATTACTCTTATTATTATCAATCTAACTCGTATTATTAGCCATATTTTGCTTACATGATCGATAGAACGACAAATACTATACTTATTACTGTTATTATTATCAATCTATATCATATTATTAGCCATATTATGCCGATATGATCGATAGAACTACAATTACTATACTCATTACTCTTATTATTATCAATCTAACTCATATTATTAGCCATATTATGCTTATATGATCGATAGAACGAGAATTACTATACTCACTACTCTTAGTATTATCAATCTAACTCATATTATTAGCCATATTATGCTTATATGATCGATAGAACGACAATTACTATACTTATTACTCTTATTATTATCAATCTAACTCATATTATTAGCCATATTATGCTTATATGATCGATGGAACGAGAACTACTATACTCACTACTCTTAGTATTATCAATCTAACTCATATTATTAGCCATATTATGCTTAAATGATCGATAGAACGACAATTACTATACTTATTACTCTTATTATTATCAATCTAACTCGTATTATTAGCCATATTATGCTTACATGATCGATAGAACGACAAATACTATACTTATTACTCTTATTATTATCAATCTATATCATATTATTAGCCATATTATGCTTATATGATCGATAGAACGACAATTACTATACTCACTACTCTTAGTATTATCAATCTAACTCATATTATTAGCCATATTATGCTTATATTATCGATAGAACGACAGTTACTATACTTATTACTGTTATTATTATCAATCTAACTCATATTATTAGCCATATTATGCTTATATGATCGATAGAATGAGAATTACAATACTCACTACTCTTAGTATTATCACTCTAACTCATATTATTAGCCTTATTATGCTTATATGATCGATAGAACGACAATTACTGTAGTTATTACTCTTATTATTATCAATCTAACTCATATTATTAGCCATATTTTGCTTATATGATCGACAGAACTACAATTACTATACCCATTACTCTTATTATTATCAATCTAACCCATATTATTAGCCATATTATGCTTATATGATCGATAGAATGAGAATTACTATACTCACTACTCTCAGTATTATCACTCTAACTGATATTATTAGCCTTATTATGCTTATATGATCGATAGAACGACAATTACTGTAGTTATTACTCTTATTATTATCAATCTAACTCATATTATTAGCCATATTTTGCTTATATGATCGACAGAACTACAATTACTATACCCATTACTCTTATTATTATCAATCTAACCCATATTATTAGCCATATTATGCTTATATGATCGGTAGAACGAGAACTACTATACTCACTACTCTTAGTATTATCAATCTAACTCATATTATTAGCTATATTATGCTTATATTATCGATAGAACGACAATTACTATACTTCTTACTGTTATTGTTATCAATCTGACCCATATTATTACCCATATTATGCTTAAATGATCGATAGAACGACAATTACTATACTTATTACTGTTATTATTATCAATCTAACTCATATTATTAGCCATATTATGCTTAAATGATCGATAGATCTACAATTACTATACTCATTACTCTTATTATTATCAATCTAACTCATATTATTAACCATATTATGCCGATATGATCGATAGAACTACAATGACTATACTCATTACTCTTATTATTATCAATCTAACTCATATTATTACCCATATTATGCTTATATGATCGATAGAACGAGAATTACTATACTCACTACTCATAGTATTATCAATCTAACTCATATTATTAGCCATATTATGCTTATATTATCGATAGAACGACAATTACTATACTTATTACTGTTATTATTATCAATCTAACTCATATTATTGGCCATATTATGCTTAAATGATCGATAGAACGACAATTACTATACTTATTACTCTTATTATTATCAATCTAACTCGTATTATTAGCCATATTATGCTTACATGATCGATAGAACGACAAATACTATACTTATTACTCTTATTATTATCAATCTATATCATATTATTAGCCATATTATGCTTATATGATCGATAGAACGACAATTACTATACTCACTACTCTTAGTATTATCAATCTAACTCATATTATTAGCCATATTATGCTTATATTATCGATAGAACGACAGTTACTATACTTATTACTGTTATTATTATCAATCTAACTCATATTATTAGCCATATTATGCTTATATGATCGATAGAATGAGAATTACAATACTCACTACTCTTAGTATTATCACTCTAACTCATATTATTAGCCTTATTATGCTTATATGATCGATAGAACGACAATTACTGTAGTTATTACTCTTATTATTATCAATCTAACTCATATTATTAGCCATATTTTGCTTATATGATCGATAGAACTACAATTACTATACCCATTACTCTTGTTATTATCACTCTAACTCATATTATTAGCCTTATTATGCTTATATGATCGATAGAACGAGAACTACTATACTCACTACTCTTAGTATTATCAATCTAACTCATATTATTACCCATATTATGCTTAAATGGTCGATAGAACGACAATTACTATACTTATTACTCTTATTATTATCAATCTAACTCGTATTATTAGCCATATTATGCTTACATGATCGATAGAACGACAAATACTATACTTATTACTCTTATTATTATCAATCTATATCATATTATTGGCCATATTATGCTTAAATGATCGATAGAACGACAATTACTGTAGTTATTACTCTTAGTATTATCACTCTAACTCATATTATTAGCCATATTTTGCTTATATGATCGATAGAACTACAATTACTATACCCATTACTCTTATTATTATCAATCTAACTCATATTATTAGCCATATTATGCTTATATGATCGATAGAATGAGAATTACTATACTCACTACTCTTAGTATTATCACTCTAACTCATATTATTAGCCTTATTATGCTTATATGATCGATAGAACGACAATTACTGTAGTTATTACTCTTATTATTATCAATCTAACTCATATTATTAGCCATATTATGCTTATATGATCGATAGAACGAGAATTACTATACTCACTACTCTTAGCATTATCAATCTAACTCATATTACTAGCCATATTATGGTTATATTATCGATAGAACGACAATTACTATATTTATTACTGTTATTATTATCAATCTAACTCATATTATTAACCATATTATGCTTAAATGATCGATAGATCTACAATTACTATACCCATTACTCTTATTATTATCAATCTAACTCATATTATTAGCCATATTATGCTTATATGATCGATAGAACGAGAACTACTATACTCACTACTCTTAGTATTATCAATCTAACTCATATTATTAGCCATATTATGCTTATATGATCGATAGAACGACAATTACTGCAGTTATTACTCTTATTATTATCAATCTAACTCATATTATTAGCCATATTATGCTTATATGATCGATAGAACGAGAATTACTATACTCACTACTCTTAGTATTATCAATCTAACTCATATTATTAGCCATATTTTGCTTATATGATCGATAGAACTACAATTACTATACCCATTACTCTTATTATTATCAATCTAACTCATATTATTAGCCATATTATGCTATATGATCGATAGAATGAGAATTACTATACTCACTACTCTTAGTATTATCACTCTAACTCATATTATTAGCCTTATTATGCTTATATGATCGATAGAACGACAATTACTGTAGTTATTACTCTTATTATTATCAATCTAACTCATATTATTAGCCATATTTTGCTTATATGATCGATAGAACTACAATTACTATACCCATTACTCTTATTATTATCAATCTAACTCATATTATTAGCCATATTATGCTTATATGATCGATAGAATGAGAATTACTAGACTCACTACTCTTAGTATTATCACTCTAACTCATATTATTAGCCTTATTATGCTTATATGATCGATAGAACGACAATTACTGTAGTTATTACTCTTATTATTATCAATCTAACTCATATTATTAGCCATATTATGCTTAAATGATCGATAGAACGACAATTACTATACTTATTACTCTTATTATTATCAATCTAACTCGTATTATTAGCCATATTATGCTTACATGATCGATAGAACGAGAATTACTATACTCACTACTCTTAGTATTATCAATCTAACTCATATTATTAGCCATATTATGGTTATATTATCGATAGAACGACAATTACTATACTTATTACTGTTATTATTATCAATCTAACTCATATTATTAGCCATATTATGCTTAAATGATCGATAGAACTACAATTACTATACTCATTACTCTTATTATTATCAATCTAACTCATATTATTAGCCATATTATGCTTATATGATCGATAGAACGAGAATTACTATACTCACTACTCTTAGTATTATCAATCTAACTCATATTATTAGCCATATTTTGCTTATATGATCGATAGAACTACAATTACTATACCCATTACTCTTATTATTATCAATCTAACTCATATTATTAGCCATATTATGCTATATGATCGATAGAATGAGAATTACTATACTCACTACTCTTAGTATTATCACTCTAACTCATATTATTAGCCTTATTATGCTTATATGATCGATAGAACGACAATTACTGTAGTTATTACTCTTATTATTATCAATCTAACTCATATTATTAGCCATATTTTGCTTATATGATCGATAGAACTACAATTACTATACCCATTACTCTTATTATTATCAATCTAACTCATATTATTAGCCATATTATGCTTATATGATCGATAGAATGAGAATTACTATACTCACTACTCTCAGTATTATCACTCTAACTCATATTATTAGCCTTATTATGCTTATATGATCGATAGAACGACAATTACTGTAGTTATTACTCTTATTATTATCAATCTAACTCATATTATTAGCCATATTATGCTTATATGATCGATAGAACTACAATTACTATACTCATTACTCTTATTATTATCAATCTAACTCATATTATTAGCCATATTATGCTTATATGATCGATAGAACGAGAATTACTATACTCACTACTCTTAGTATTATCAATCTCACTCATATTATTAGCCATATTATGCTTATATGATCGATAGAACGACAATTACTATACTTATTACTGTTATTATTATCAATCTGACTCATATTATTACCCATATTATGCTTAAATGATCGATAGAACGAGAATTACTATACTCACTACTCTTAGTATTATCAATCTAACTCATATTATTTGCCATATTATGCTTATATTATCGATAGAACGACAATTACTATACTTATTACTGTTATTATTATCAATCTAACTCATATTATTAGCCATATTATGCTTATATGATCGATAGAACGACAATTACTGTAGTTATTACTCTTATTATTATCAATCTAACTCATATTATTAGCCATATTATGCTTATATGATCGATAGAACGAGAATTACTATACTCACTACTCTTAGTATTATCAATCTAACTCATATTATTAGCCATATTATGCTTATATTATCGATAGAACGACAATTACTATACTTATTACTGTTATTATTATCAATCTGACTCATATTATTACCCATATTATGCTTAAATGATCGATAGAACGACAATTACTATACTTATTACTCTTATTATTATCAATCTAACTCATATTATTAGCCATATTATGCTTATATGATCGATAGAATGAGAATTACTATACTCACTACTCTTAGTATTATCACTCTAACTCATATTATTAGCCTTATTATGCTAATATGATCGATAGAACGACAATTACTATACTCACTACTCTTAGTATTATCAATCTAACTCATATTATTAGCCATATTATGGTTATATTATCGATAGAACGACAATTACTATACTTATTACTGTTATTATTATCAATCTAACTCATATTATTAGCCATATTATGCTTAAATGATCGATAGAATGAGAATTACTATACTCACTACTCTTAGTATTATCACTCTAACTCATATTATTAGCCATATGATGCTTATATGATCGAGAGAACGACAACTACTATACTTATTACTCTTATTATTATCAATCTAACTCATATTATTAGCCTTATTTTGCTTATATGATCGATAGAACGACAATTACTGTAGTTATTACTCTTATTATTATCAATCTAACACATATTATTAGCCATGTTATGCTTATATGATCGATAGAACGAGAATTACTATACTCACTACTCTTAGTATTATCAATCTAACTCACATTATTAGCCATATTATGCTTATATTATCGATAGAACGACAATTACTATACTTATTACTGTTATTATTATCAATCTAACTCATATTATTAGCCATATTATGCTTATATGATCGATAGAACGAGAATTACTATACTCACTACTCTTAGTATTATCAATCTAACTCATATTATTAGCCATATTATGCTTATATGATCGATAGAACGACAATTACTATACTTATTACTCTTATTATTATGAATCTAACTCATATTATTAACCATATTATGCCGATATGATCGATAGAACTACAATTACTATACTCATTACTCTTATTATTATCAATCTAACTCATATTATTAGCCATATTATGCTTATATGATGGATAGAACGAGAATTACTATACTCACTACTCTTAGTATTATCAATCTAACTCATATTATTAGCCATATTATGCTTATATTATCGATAGAACGACAATTACTATACTTATGACTGTTATTATTATCAATCTAACTCATATTATTAGCCATATTATGCTTAAATGATCGATAGAACGACAATTACTATACTTATTACTCTTATTATTATCAATCTAACTCGTATTATTAGCCATATTATGCTTACATGATCGATAGAACGACAAATACTATACTTATTACTCTTATTATTATCAATCTATATCATATTATTAGCCATATTATGCTTATATGATCGATAGAACGACAATTACTATACTCACTACTCTTAGTATTATCAATCTAACTCATATTATTAGCCATATTATGCTTATATTATCGATAGAACGACAGTTACTATACTTATTACTGTTATTATTATCAATCTAACACATATTATTAGCCATATTATGCTTATATGATCGATAGAATGAGAATTACAATACTCACTACTCTTAGTATTATCACTCTAACTCATATTACTAGCCATATTATGGTTATATTATCGATAGAACGACAATTACTATACTTATTACTGTTATTATTATCAATCTAACTCATATTATTAGCCATATTATGCTTAAATGATCGATAGATCTACAATTACTATACCCATTACTCTTATTATTATCAATCTAACTCATATTATTAGCCATATTATGCTTATATGATCGATAGAACGAGAACTACTATACTCACTACTCTTAGTATTATCAATCTAACTCATATTATTAGCCATATTATGCTTATATTATCGATAGAACGACAATTACTATACTTATTACTGTTATTATTATCAATCTGACTCATATTATTACCCATATTATGCTTAAATGATCGATAGAACGACAATTACTATACTTATTACTGTTATTATTATCAATCTAACTCATATTATTAGCCATATTATGCTTAAATGATCGATAGATCTACAATTACTATACTCATTACTCTTATTATTATCAATCTAACTCATATTATTAGCCATATTATGCTTATATGATCGATAGAATGAGAATTACAATACTCACTACTCTTAGTATTATCACTCTAACTCATATTATTAGCCTTATTATGCTTATATGATCGATAGAACGACAATTACTGTAGTTATTACTCTTATTATTATCAATCTAACTCATATTATTAGCCATATTTTGCTTATATGATCGACAGAACTACAATTACTATACCCATTACTCTTATTATTATCAATCTAACCCATATTATTAGCCATATTATGCTTATATGATCGATAGAATGAGAATTACTATACTCACTACTCTCAGTATTATCACTCTAACTGATATTATTAGCCTTATTATGCTTATATGATCGATAGAACGACAATTACTGTAGTTATTACTCTTATTATTATCAATCTAACTCATATTATTAGCCATGTTATGCTTATATGATCGATAGAACGAGAATTACTCTACTCACTACTCTTAGTATTATCAATCTAACTCATATTATTAGCCATATTATGCTTATATTATCGATAGAACGACAATTACTATACTTATTACTGTTATTATTATCAATCTGACTCATATTATTACCCATATTATGCTTAAATGATCGATAGAACGACAATTACTATACTTATTACTGTTATTATTATCAATCTAACTCATATTATTAGCCATATTATGCTTAAATGATCGATAGATCTACAATTACTATACTCATTACTCTTATTATTATCAATCTAACTCATATTATTAGCCATATTATGCTTATATGATCGATAGAACGAGAATTACTATACTCACTACTCTTAGTATTGTCAATCTAACTCATATTATTAGCCATATTATGCTTATATGATCGATAGAACGACAATTACTATACTTATTACTCTTATTATTATCAATTTAACTCATATTATTAGCCATATTATGCTTATATGATCGATAGAACGAGAACTACTATACTCACTACTCTTAGTATTATCAATCTAACTCATATTATTAGCTATATTATGCTTATATTATCGATAGAACGACAATTACTATACTTCTTACTGTTATTGTTATCAATCTGACCCATATTATTACCCATATTATGCTTAAATGATCGATAGAACGACAATTACTATACTTATTACTGTTATTATTATCAATCTAACTCATATTATTAGCCATATTATGCTTAAATGATCGATAGATCTACAATTACTATACTCATTACTCTTATTATTATCAATCTAACTCATATTATTAACCATATTATGCCGATATGATCGATAGAACTACAATGACTATACTCATTACTCTTATTATTATCAATCTAACTCATATTATTACCCATATTATGCTTATATGATCGATAGAACGAGAATTACTATACTCACTACTCATAGTATTATCAATCTAACTCATATTATTAGCCATATTATGCTTATATTATCGATAGAACGACAATTACTATACTTATTACTGTTATTATTATCAATCTAACTCATATTAGTGGCCATATTATGCTTAAATGATCGATAGAACGACAATTACTATACTTATTACTCTTATTATTATCAATCTAACTCGTATTATTAGCCATATTATGCTTACATGATCGATAGAACGACAAATACTATACTTATTACTCTTATTATTATCAATCTATATCATATTATTAGCCATATTATGCTTATATGATCGATAGAACGACAATTACTATACTCACTACTCTTAGTATTATCAATCTAACTCATATTATTAGCCATATTATGCTTATATTATCGATAGAACGACAGTTACTATACTTATTACTGTTATTATTATCAATCTAACTCATATTATTAGCCATATTATGCTTATATGATCGATAGAATGAGAATTACAATACTCACTACTCTTAGTATTATCACTCTAACTCATATTATTAGCCTTATTATGCTTATATGATCGATAGAACGACAATTACTGTAGTTATTACTCTTATTATTATCAATCTAACTCATATTATTAGCCATATTTTGCTTATATGATCGATAGAACTACAATTACTATACCCATTACTCTTGTTATTATCAATCTAACTCATATTATTAGCCATATTATGCTTATATGATCGATAGAATGAGAATTACTATACTCACTACTCTTAGTATTATCACTCTAACTCATATTATTAGCCTTATTATGCTTATATGATCGATAGAACGACAATTACTGTAGTTATTACTCTTATTATTATCAATCTAACTCATATTATTAGCCATATTATGCTTATATGATCGATAGAACGAGAATTACTATACTCACTACTCTTAGTATTATCAATCTAACTCATATTACTAGCCATATTATGCTTCTATTATCGATAGAACGACAATTACTATACTTATTACTGTTATTATTATCAATCTAACTCATATTATTAGCCATATTATGCTTAAATGATCGATAGAACTACAATTACTATACTCATTACTCTTATTATTATCAATCTAACTCATATTATTAGCCATATTGTGCTTATATGATCGATAGAACGAGAATTACTATACTCACTACTCTTAGTATTATCAATCTAACTCATATTATTAGCCATATTATGCTTATATGATCGATAGAACGACAATTACTATACTTATTACTCTTATTATTATCAAACTAACTCATATTATTGGCCATATTATGCTTATATGATCGATAGAACGAGAACTACTATACTCACTACTCTTAGTATTATCAATCTAACTCATATTATTAGCCATATTATGCTTATATTATCGATAGAACGACAATTACTATACTTATTACTGTTATTATTATCAATCTGACTCATATTATTACCCATATTATGCTTAAATGGTCGATAGAACGACAATTACTATACTTATTACTGTTATTATTATCAATCTAACTCATATTATTAGCCATATTATGCTTAAATGATCGATAGAACGACAATTACTATACTTATTACTCTTATTATTATCAATCTAACTCGTATTATTAGCCATATTATGCTTACATGATCGATAGAACGACAAATACTATACTTATTACTCTTATTATTATCAATCTATATCATATTATTAGCCATATTATGCTTAAATGATCGATAGAACGACAATTACTGTAGTTATTACTCTTAGTATTATCACTCTAACTCATATTATTAGCCATATTTTGCTTATATGATCGATAGAACTACAATTACTATACCCATTACTCTTATTATTATCAATCTAACTCATATTATTAGCCATATTATGCTTATATGATCGATAGAATGAGAATTACTATACTCACTACTCTTAGTATTATCACTCTAACTCATATTATTAGCCTTATTATGCTTATATGATCGATAGAACGACAATTACTGTAGTTATTACTCTTATTATTATCAATCTAACTCATATTATTAGCCATATTATGCTTATATGATCGATAGAACGAGAATTACTATACTCACTACTCTTAGTATTATCAATCTAACTCATATTACTAGCCATATTATGGTTATATTATCGATAGAACGACAATTACTATACTTATTACTGTTATTATTATCAATCTAACTCATATTATTAACCATATTATGCTTAAATGATCGATAGATCTACAATTACTATACCCATTACTCTTATTATTATCAATCTAACTCATATTATTAGCCATATTATGCTTATATGATCGATAGAACGAGAACTACTATACTCACTACTCTTAGTATTATCAATCTAACTCATATTATTAGCCATATTATGCTTATATGATCGATAGAACGAGAATTACTATACTCACTACTCCTAGTATTATCAATCTAACTCATATTATTAGCCATATTATGCTTATATGATCGATAGAACGACAATTACTATACTTATTACTCTTATTATTATCAATCTAACTCATATTATTAGCCATATTATGCTTATATGATCGATAGAACGAGAACTACTATACTCACTACTCTTAGTATTATCAATCTAACTCATATTATTAGCTATATTATGCTTATATTATCGATAGAACGACAATTACTATACTTCTTACTGTTATTATTATCAATCTGACTCATATTATTACCCATATTATGCTTAAATGATCGATAGAACGACAATTACTATACTTATTACTGTTATTATTATCAATCTAACTCATATTATTAGCCATATTATGCTTAAATGATCGATAAATCTACAATTACTATACTCATTACTCTTATTATTATCAATCTAACTCATATTATTAGCCATATTATGCTTATATGATCGATAGAACGAGAATTACTATACTCACTACTCTTAGTATTATCAATCTAACTCATATTATTAGCCATATTATGCTTATATGATCGATAGAACGACAATTACTATACTTATTACTCTTATTATTATCAATCTAACTCATATTATTAGCCATATTATGCTTATATGATCGATGGAACGAGAACTACTATACTCACTACTCTTAGTATTATCAATCTAACTCATATTATTAGCCATATTATGCTTATATTATCGATAGAACGACAATTACTATACTTATTACTGTTATTATTATCAATCTGACTCATATTATTACCCATATTATGCTTAAATGATCGATAGAACGACAATTACTATACTTATTACTCTTATTGTTATCAATCTAACTCGTATTATTAGCCATATTATGCTTATATTATCGATAGAACGACAGTTACTATACTTATTACTGTTATTATTATCAATCTAACTCATATTATTAGCCATATTATGCTTATATGATCGATAGAATGAGAATTACAATACTCACTACTCTTAGTATTATCACTCTAACTCATATTATTAGCCTTATTATGCTTATATGATCGATAGAACGACAATTACTGTAGTTATTACTCTTATTATTATCAATCTAACTCATATTATTAGCCATATTTTGCTTATATGATCGATAGAACTACAATTACTATACCCATTACTCTTATTATTATCAATCTAACTCATATTATTAGCCATATTATGCTTATATGATCGATAGAATGAGAATTACTATACTCACTACTCTTAGTATTATCACTCTAACTCATATTATTAGCCTCATTATGCATATATGATCGATAGAACGACAATTACTATACTCATTACTCTCATTACTATCCATCTAACTCATATTATTAGCCATATTATGCTTATATGATCGATAGAACGAGAATTACTATACTCACTACTCTTAGGATTATCAATCTAACTCATATTATTAGCCATATTATGCTTATATGATCGATAGAACGACAATTACTATACTTATTACTCTTATTATTATGAATCTAACTCATATTATTAACCATATTATGCCGATATGATCGATAGAACTACAATTACTATACTCATTACTCTTATTATTATCAATCTAACTCATATTATTAGCCATATTATGCTTATATGATCGACAGAACGACAATTACTATACTTATTACTGTTATTATTATCAATCTAACTCATATTATTAGCCATATTATGCTTAAATGATCGATAGATCTACAATTACTATACTCATTACTCTTATTATTATCAATCTAACTCATATTATTAGCCATATTATGCTTATATGATCGATAGAACGAGAATTACTATACTCACTACTCTTAGGATTATCAATCTAACTCATATTATTAGCCATATTATGCTTATATGATCGATAGAACGACAATTACTATACTTATTACTCTTATTATTATGAATCTAACTCATATTATTAACCATATTATGCCGATATGATCGATAGAACTACAATTACTATACTCATTACTCTTATTATTATCAATCTAACTCATATTATTAGCCATATTATGCTTATATGATCGACAGAACGACAATTACTATACTTATTACTGTTATTATTATCAATCTAACTCATATTATTAGCCATATTATGCTTAAATGATCGATAGATCTACAATTACTATACTCATTACTCTTATTATTATCAATCTAACTCATATTATTAGCCATATTATGCTTATATGATCGATAGAACGAGAATTACTATACTCACTACTCTTAGTATTATCAATCTAACTCGTATTATTAGCCATATTATGCTTATATGATCGATAGAACGACAATTACTATACTTATTACTCTTATTATTATCGATCTAACTCATATTATTAGCCATATTATGTTTATATGATCGATGGAACGAGAACTACTATACTCACTACTCTTAGTATTATCAATCTAACTCATATTATTAGCCATATTATGCTTAAATGATCGATAGAACGACAATTACTATACTTATTACTCTTATTATTATCAATCTAACTCGTATTATTAGCCATATTATGCTTATATGATCGATAGAATGAGAATTACAATACTCACTACTCTTAGTATTATCACTCTAACTCATATTATTAGCCATATTATGCTTATATGATCGATAGAATGAGAATTACTATACTCACTACTCTTAGTATTATCACTCTAACTCATATTATTAGCCTTATTATGCTTATATGATCGATAGAACGACAATTACTATACTTATTACTCTTATTACTATCAATCTAACTCATATTATTAGCCATATTATGCTTATATGATCGATAGAACGAGAATTACTATACTCACTACTCTTAGTATTATCAATCTAACTCATATTATTAGCCATATTATGGTTATATTATCGATAGAACGACAATTACTATACTTATTACTGTTATTATTATCAATCTAACTCATATTATTAGCCATATTATGCTTAAATGATCGATAGAATGAGAATTACTATACTCACTATTCTTAGTATTATCACTCTAACTCATATTATTAGCCATATTATGCTTATATGATCGAGAGAACGACAATTACTATACTTATTACTCTTATTATTATTAATCTAACTCATATTATTAGCCTTATTTTGCTTATATGATCGATAGAACGACAATTACTGTAGTTATTACTCTTATTATTATCAATCTAACTCATATTATTAGCCATATTATGCTTATATGATCGATAGAACGAGAATTACTATACTCACTACTCTTAGTATTATCAATCTAACTCATATTATTAGCCATATTATGCTTATATTATCGATAGAACGACAATTACTATACTTATTACTGTTATTATTATCAATCTAACTCATATTATTAGCCATATTATGCTTATATGATCGATAGAATGAGAATTACTATACTCACTGCTCTTAGTATTATCACTCTAACTCATATTATTAGCCTTATTATGCTTAAATGATCGATAGAATGAGAATTACTATACTCACTACTCTTAGTATTATCACTCTAACTCATATTATTAGCCATATTATGCTTATATGATCGAGAGAACGACAATTACTATACTTATTACTCTTATTATTATCAATCTAACTCATATTATTAGCCTTATTTTGCTTATATGATCGATAGAACGACAATTACTGTAGTTATTACTCTTATTATTATCAATCTAACTCATATTATTAGCCATATTATGCTTATATGATCGATAGAACGAGAATTACTATACTCACTACTCTTAGTATTATCAATCTAACTCATATTATTAGCCATATTATGCTTATATTATCGATAGAACGACAATTACTATACTTATTACTGTTATTATTATCAATCTAACTCATATTATTAGCCATATTATGCTTATATGATAGATAGAACGAGAATTACTATACTCGCTACTCTTAGTATTATCAATCTAACTCATATTATTAGCCATATTATGCTTATATGATCGATAGAACGACAATTACTATACTCATTACTCTTATTATTATGAATCTAACTCATATTATTAACCATATTATGCCGATATGATCGATAGAACTACAATTACTATACTCATTACTCTTATTATTATCAATCTAACTCATATTATTAGCCATATTATGCTTATATGATGGATAGAACGAGAATTACTATACTCACTACTCTTAGTATTATCAATCTAACTCATATTATTAGCCATATTATGCTTATATTATCGATAGAACGACAATTACTATACTTATTACTCTTATTATTATCAATCTAACTCGCATTATTAGCCATATTATGCTTACATGATCGATAGAACGACAAATACTATACTTATTACTCTTATTATTATCAATCTATATCATATTATTAGCCATATTATGCTTATATGATCGATAGAACGACAATTACTATACTCACTACTCTTAGTATTATCAATCTAACTCATATTATTAGCCATATTATGCTTATATTATCGATAGAACGACAGTTACTATACTTATTACTGTTATTATTATCAATCTAACTCATATTATTAGCCATATTATGCTTATATGATCGATAGAATGAGAATTACAATACTCACTACTCTTAGTATTATCACTCTAACTCATATTATTAGCCTTATTATGCTTATATGATCGATAGAACTACAATTACTATACCCATTACTCTTATTATTATCAATCTGACTCATATTATTAGCCATATTATGCTTATATTATCGATAGAACGACAATTACTATACTTATTACTGTTATTATTATCAATCTGACTCATATTATTACCCATATTATGCTTAAATGATCGATAGAACGACAATTACTATACTTATTACTCTTATTATTATCAATCTAACTCATATTATTAGCCATATTATGCTTATATGATCGATAGAACGAGAACTACTATACTCACTACTCTTAGTATTATCAACCTAACTCATATTATTAGCTATATTATGCTTATATTATCGATAGAACGACAATTACTATACTTATTACTGTTATTATTATCAATCTGACTCATATTATTACCCATATTATGCTTAAATGATCGATAGAACGACAATTACTATACTTATTACTGTTATTATTATCAATCTAACTCATATTATTAGCCATATTATGCTTAAATGATCGATAGATCTACAATTACTATACTCATTACTCTTATTATTATCAATCTAACTCATATTATTAGCCATATTATGCTTATATGATCGATAGAACGAGAATTACTACACTCACTACTCTTAGTATTATCAATCTAACTCATATTATTAGCCATATTATGCTTATATGATCGATAGAACGACAATTACTATACTTATTACTCTTATTATTATCAATCTAACTCATATTATTAGCCATATTATGTTTATATGATCGATGGAACGAGAACTACTATACTCACTACTCTTAGTATTATCAATCTAACTCATATTATTAGCCATATTATGCTTAAATGATCGATAGAACGACAATTACTATACTTATTACTCTTATTAATATCAATCTAACTCGTATTATTAGCCATATTATGCTTATATGATCGATAGAATGAGAATTACAATACTCACTACTCTTAGTATTATCACTCTAACTCATATTATTAGCCATATTATGCTTATATGATCGATAGAATGAGAATTACTATACTCACTACTCTTAGTATTATCACTCTAACTCATATTATTAGCCTTATTATGCTTATATGATCGATAGAACGACAATTACTATACTTATTACTCTTATTATTATCAATCTAACTCATATTATTAGCCATATTATGCTTATATGATCGATGGAACGAGAACTACTATACTCACTACTCTTAGTATTATCAATCTAAGTCATATTATTAGCCATATTATGCTTAAATGATCGATAGAACGACAATTACTATACTTATTACTCTTATTATTATCAATCTAACTCGTATTATTAGCCATATTATGCTTATATGATCGATAGAATGAGAATTACAATACTCACTACTCTTAGTATTATCACTCTAACTCATATTATTAGCCATATTATGCTTATATGATCGATAGAATGAGAATTACTATACTCACTACTCTTAGTATTATCACTCTAACTCATATTATTAGCCTTATTATGCTTATATGATCGATAGAACGACAATTACTATACTTATTACTCTTATTACTATCAATCTAACTCATATTATTAGCCATATTATGCTTATATGATCGATAGAACGAGAATTACTATACTCACTACTCTTAGTATTATCAATCTAACTCATATTATTAGCCATATTATGGTTATATTATCGATAGAACGACAATTACTATACTTATTACTGTTATTATTATCAATCTATATCATATTATTAGCCATATTATGCTTATATGATCGATAGAACGACAATTACTATACTCACTACTCTTAGTATTATCAATCTAACTCATATTATTAGCCATATTATGCTTATATTATCGATAGAACGACAGTTACTATACTTATTACTGTTATTATTATCAATCTAACTCATATTATTAGCCATATTATGCTTACATGATCGATAGAATGAGAATTACAATACTCACTACTCTTAGTATTATCACTCTAACTCATATTATTAGCCTTATTATGCTTATATGATCGATAGAACTACAATTACTATACCCATTACTCTTATTATTATCAATCTGACTCATATTATTAGCCATATTATGCTTATATTATCGATAGAACGACAATTACTATACTTATTACTGTTATTATTATCAATCTGACTCATATTATTACCCATATTATGCTTAAATGATCGATAGAACGACAATTACTATGCTTATTACTGTTATTATTATCAATCTAACTCATATTATTAGCCATATTATGCTTAAATGATCGATAGATCTACAATTACTATACTCATTACTCTTATTATTATCAATCTAACTCATATTATTAGCCATATTATGCTTATATGATCGATAGAACGAGAATTACTATACTCACTACTCTTAGTATTATCAATCTAACTCATATTATTAGCCATATTATGCTTATATGATCGATAGAACGACAATTACTATACTTATTACTCTTATTATTATCAATCTAACTCATATTATTAGCCATATTATGCTTATATGATCGATAGAACGAGAACTACTATACTCACTACTCTTAGTATTATCAATCTAACTCATATTATTAGCTATATTATGCTTATATTATCGATAGAACGACAATTACTATACTTATTACTGTTATTATTATCAATCTGACTCATATTATTACCCATATTATGCTTAAATGATCGATAGAACGACAATTACTATACTTATTACTGTTATTATTATCAATCTAACTCATATTATTAGCCATATTATGCTTAAATGATCGATAGATCTACAATTACTATACTCATTACTCTTATTATTATCAATCTAACTCATATTATTAGCCATATTATGCTTATATGATCGATAGAACGAGAATTACTACACTCACTACTCTTAGTATTATCAATCTAACTCATATTATTAGCCATATTATGCTTATATGATCGATAGAACGACAATTACTATACTTATTACTCTTATTATTATCAATCTAACTCATATTATTAGCCATATTATGTTTATATGATCGATGGAACGAGAACTACTACACTCACTACTCTTAGTATTATCAATCTAACTCATATTATTAGCCATATTATGCTTAAATGATCGATAGAACGACAATTACTATACTTATTACTCTTATTATTATCAATCTAACTCGTATTATTAGCCATATTATGCTTATATGATCGATAGAATGAGAATTACAATACTCACTACTCTTAGTATTATCACTCTAACTCATATTATTAGCCATATTATGCTTATATGATCGATAGAATGAGAATTACTATACTCACTACTCTTAGTATTATCACTCTAACTCATATTATTAGCCTTATTATGCTTATATGATCGATAGAACGACAATTACTATACTTATTACTCTTATTACTATCAATCTAACTCATATTATTAGCCATATTATGCTTATATGATCGATAGAACGAGAATTACTATACTCACTACTCTTAGTATTATCAATCTAACTCATATTATTAGCCATATTATGGTTATATTATCGATAGAACGACAATTACTATACTTATTACTGTTGTTATTATCAATCTAACTCATATTATTAGCCATATTATGCTTAAATGATCGATAGAATGAGAATTACTATACTCACTACTCTTAGTATTATCAATCTAACTCGTACTATTAGCCATATTATGCTTACATGATCGATAGAACGACAAATACTATACTTATTACTCTTATTATTATCAATCTATATCATATTATTAGCCATATTATGCTTATATGATCGATAGAACGACAATTACTATACTCACTACTCTTAGTATTATCAATCTAACTCATATTATTAGCCATATTATGCTTAAATGATCGATAGAACGACAATTACTATACTTATTACTGTTATTATTATCAATCTAACTCATATTATTAGCCATATTATGCTTAAATGATCGATAGATCTACAATTACTATACTCATTACTCTTATTATTATCAATCTAACTCATATTATTAACCATATTATGCCGATATGATCGATAGAACTACAATGACTATACTCATTACTCTTATTATTATCAATCTAACTCATATTATTACCCATATTATGCTTATATGATCGATAGAACGAGAATTACTATACTCACTACTCATAGTATTATCAATCTAACTCATATTATTAGCCATATTATGCTTATATTACCGATAGAACGACAATTACTATACTTATTACTGTTATTATTATCAATCTAACTCATATTATTGGCCATATTATGCTTAAATGATCGATAGAACGACAATTACTATACTTATTACTCTTATTATTATCAATCTAACTCGTATTATTAGCCATATTATGCTTACATGATCGATAGAACGACAAATACTATACTTATTACTCTTATTATTATCAATCTATATCATATTATTAGCCATATTATGCTTATATGATCGATAGAACGACAATTACTATACTCACTACTCTTAGTATTATCAATCTAACTCATATTATTAGCCATATTATGCTTATATTATCGATAGAACGACAGTTACTATACTTATTACTGTTATTATTATCAATCTGACTCATATTATTACCCATATTATGCTTAAATGGTCGATAGAATGAGAATTACTATACTCACTACTCTTAGTATTATCACTCTAACTAATATTATTAGCCATATTATGCTTATATGATCGAGAGAACGACAATTACTATACTTATTACTCTTATTATTATCAATCTAACTCATATTATTAGCCTTATTTTGCTTAAATGATCGATAGATCTACAATTACTATACTCATTACTCTTATTATTATCAATCTAACTCATATTATTAGCCATATTATGCTTATATGATCGATAGAACGAGAATTACTATACTCACTACTCTTAGTATTATCAATCTAACTCATATTATTAGCCATATTATGCTTCTATGATCGATAGAACGACAATTACTATACTTATTACTCTTATTATTATCAATCTAACTCATATTATTAGCCATATTATGCTTATATGATCGATGGAACGAGAACTACTATACTCACTACTCTTAGTATTATCAATCTAAGTCATATTATTAGCCATATTATGCTTAAATGATCGATAGAACGACAATTACTATACTTATTACTCTTATTATTATCAATCTAACTCGTAT